>NC_056735.1:734301996-734601996 GCF_019279795.1 Protopterus annectens | reverse complement strand
GGCGGAAGTGATGGCAACCAGAAAAAGTGTTTTCCACGAATGGAATTTTAACGGAGTTGTGGCTGCTGGTTCAAAAGGGGGCAACATGAGTTGTGACAGCATGAGATTAAGATTCCAAGGTGCTACTGGATTACGAAAGGGGGGACGGAGGTGAAAGGTACCTTTCATGAAGGCTTTACAAAGCCTGTGGGACATAAGAGAACCATCTTCACGGCCAATATGAAAATTGGATATAGCCGCAAGTTGAACCCTTATAGTGGATGTTGATGCTCCTTCTTGAAAAAGTGTGGTAAGAAAATCTAGTATCTTGTGTACTGGAGCCCCGAATAGATCTATAACTTGTTTGGAGGCCTAGTGCGCAAAACGGTTCCATTTGCTGTTGTACAATTTCCTTGTAGATGGTTTGTGAGAAGATACAATAATTTGTTGTACTGCAGGGGATAGTAACACCGACCTGGCTAAGATGGGAAGTGGAGCAGCCAGGCTGTCAGTTTGAGGGACTTGAGGAAGGTGTGAGGAACTTCCGACGAATGTGTCAACAGGTCTGGCTCCGGGTCCAGCATCCATGGTTCCTCCACTTGATGAGATTGAAGGAAGGGAAACCAGATTTGTCGAGGCCAGAATGGGGCTATTAGTATTATGGTCCTGTCCAGACGTTTGGCTTTCTGCAAAAACCTGGGAATTAGTGGAACAGGAGGAAAAGCGTAAAGGAGACCTGGGGGCCAATCATATACCAGTGCGTCCCTGGGGACACCCCCTGGAGGGGGTAACAGGGCAAAGTAGCTTCTGCATTTGGCATTCAATGGGGATTGCAAACAGGTCGCAGCAAGGCTGGCCCCATCTGCGGAAGATCTCTTCCACCACGTGAGGTTTGAGGGACCACTAGTGAGGGAACAGGATGGCTCTGCTCAACCTGTCCGCGATTACGTTGGAAGTCCCCGGGATGTGCGTTGCTATCAGAAAGCATACAGTGGACTTTGCCCATTGCCAAATTCTGAGGGCCTCTCTGCATAACGGGTAAGATCTGGTTCCCCCTTGCTTGTTTACGTACCAGACCACTGACATGTTGTCTGTCTGAACTGTCACTGTTCCCTGAGGTAAGGACTTGTGAAAGTGTTGCAACGCTAGAAACACTGCCCTCAGCTCTAGAACATTGATGTGCAGATTGTACTCCAAGTTGGACCATTGACCTTGGACTGTTTGTCCCTGAAAGAATCCCCCCCACCCTATCAGGGAAGCATCCGTGGTTAGAGTTGCTACCAGACTGGGTAATACAAACGGTCGTCCTAGTGTCAGCTCTTGACTGTGTATCCACCACAAGAGATCCTTCTTGCAAAAATTCATGATCAAGATTTCGTGAGACAGTGGAAGTTGTCGATACGACCACTGGGCGAATAGCATCCATTGAAGAATCCTCATGTGCATCCTGCCTAAAGGAACTACAATAAGGGAGGCTGCCATCAAGCCTAGCACTCTTAATATTTGTTGTGCAGGGACTCTCTTGCTGTGTAGAAGGAGCAAAATTTGCTGCCTGAGGTCTGATGCTCTTGGTGGGGGGAGAGTAACTTGAGCCAGGGTGGTGTCTAGCTGTGCTCCTATAAATAAGATACGCTGTGACAGCAATAAGACAGATTTTCCAAAATTCACCGTTATGCCTAGTGAAGAGCAAAGACTGATGGTGTAATCCCTGGCTTGTAGAAGACGATACTCGGTGGTGGCGGATAGGAGCCAGTCGTCTAGATAAGGAAACACCCGGAATCCCCTTCGTCTCAAGTGAGACGCTACTACTGCCATGCATTTGGTGAACACCCTGGGGGCTGAGGTGAGACCAAAGGGCAGAGCGCGAAACTGGAAATGACTGGCTTCCAGCCGGAAGCGCAGGTGATCTCTAGACGCCCTGGCCATCTTGATATGGTAGCATACGTCTTTGAGATTTATAGAGCACATCCAGTCACCCTTCTGCAGAAAAGGAAGGATTGACTGTAGCGTGACCATCCAGAACTTTTCCTTTTTCACAAAGGTATTTAATTTGCTGAGGTCTAAAATTGGCCTCCAGTCCCCTGTTTTCTTTGGAACTAAAAAGAACCTTGAGTAAGTTCTGGATCCTATTTGGTCCGCCGGGACTGGTTGGATGACTCTGTTTTCGAGCAACCTTCCTATCTCTATGGTTGCCTGGTCTCGCAGACTGGGTGGAACGTCTGGGAGTTTTTTGGAGTTGGGTGGCATTTTGATGAAGGGAATGTTGTAGCCTCTGGTAACTATGCTTTTTACCCAGGAATCTGATGTAAGATTTAGCCAGGCCTCTGGGTATAAAGCCAAGCGACCCCCGACTGCATCCAGAGTAGGACAGCCAGGCCTGCACTCAGGAGTGCTAGAAGGGCTTTCCAGAGAAAGTCTCTCTGTCGCCCTGATTTTGCGGACCCCCTTTGCCGGCTGGGCGGCGTCTTCCGTTTCTTCCCCCTCCTCTGCCTCTGGAGGGGGCGTCACTCTGGGTGTGCTGAAAAGATCCCCGAGTCTTTCGGAACCACATTTTTCCTCCTCGTTGCCCTTTAGGGTAGGGTCTAGATGGGACGGAAAAACGGACCCCTACAGCAGACAGGGTCTTCCCTTCTTGTTCACACCTCGTGAGAGTCTCCTTTACTTTGGGCCCAAGCAAGGAGGCAACATCAAAGGGGACATTGGCAAAGGAAGACTTAAAGTCTTCCGCAAAGGAGCATAAGCGCAACCAGGATTGCCTTCTCAGGGCGATCGCTGAAGCTGCCGCTCTACTCGACCCTTCGGCTGCGTATGAAATCAGCCTCATGGACAAGTTGACTATGGAATTTAGGGTGTTATGTTGCGCTGTCACTTTCTCGGCGACAGCAGCATCTGTATGTCCCTGGAGAGCATCTCCCAGTTCCTTAATGAGATCTCTCTGTAAACGCGTGAAATGCGTAAGGTAGTTGAGCGACTGGATGGAAAAAGTCACCGAACTAAATATGCGCTTCCCATATCTGTCCATTGTCCTAGAATCCTTATTAGGAGGATGGACAGAGGAAGATGATTCAGACATCTCTTTCTTAGTGGCCGCCACCACCACCATAGTATCTACGGGAACCCCTTTTGTAAGATAAGATTTGTCCTGGGGGGCCGTCATGTATTTATTTGGCTTACGAGGGACTGGTTCCACTGTATCGGGTGTTTCCCAAGCCCTCCGGGCTATTAGATCTATGAAGCCCTCCGGGCTATTAGATCCATGAGATCATCAAATGGCGGAGTCACCCAGGAGGTAGAAGGTTGAGTCCCAAATGCCTTCAGCAAGACTGATTCATCCACAGAAGGGGTAAGGGTTTGCCAGTCCCCCCTTTGTTTCAGGATTTCCAAAATGTCTGCAAATGAGACATCCTAAGAGGGGGACCGTGGGGACCCTTCTGTTTCATCTAAATCGGTATCAGATGTGAGAGATTCCTGGGGGGAATCTATGTGCCTCCTCTTGCACAGTCGTTTCCTCGGCACATCCTCAGTGGGAGCTTCTGGGGATGCATCTGAGGAACCAGAGTCGCCCTGTGGGACTTCTGAGGCATTGGGTCTCGATGCTTGGTAAGAGCCGAAGGCACAGAAGCAGAACGCGGACCTTTTGGGGAAGGAGACGAAGATACTGATGAAGTATGTGTCTGATCAGACAAGACCTTCCTCATGATGTCAAAGGCACCGGTGCCCCGACCCGAAGATCTGACCCGATCCGAAGAAGAAGGTCGTTTCTCCGGAATCGGAACCACTGGCTCCGACACCGAGGATGGATCCGAACTGATCTGAGCCGAGGCACCGAGGGGAAGAGTCGGAACCGATATCTCGGTTCGACTATCCCCCCCAGAACCTAGGAAAGATCTTCGGCTCCGAGACTCTCCGGCTGGTTCCGAAGGAGTCAAGGTCAACGGAGCCGATAGTACTACTGGAGGCTTCGGCACCAAGGGCTCTACAATCATCGGTTCTTCGATTCCTAGCTCCGATGACTCGACGGGTCTCGGAGGAGGAAGTGTTGAGGGAACAGGAATAGTCTCGAGTTTCGAAACCAGCTGGGACAAAACCTCGATTAATTTGGACAAAGCCGAGTTCTCCATAAGCTTCTGTACCACTCGGTCCACATCAGAGTTGGAAAGGGGCCTCGAAGAATGGGTCGAAGGGATCGAAGCAGTCACCGAGCGAAGGATAGCAGACCGTGGTACCTCTGATACCGGCTCCAAGAGCTGAGCCTCGTGCAGAGATAAACTCTCGACACCTGGCACCGAAGTCATAGGAGCCGGCGTCCGAATCTGAAAAGAGGTGCTCGGAGCCGATGACTTGGGCTCCGACATTCTTGAAGACTTCGACCCCTTCGAAGACTTGGATACCTGTTCAGCCTTGTCCAGGGCCTCCTGAAAATCGGGTTTAAGCAACCCTCTGTCAACCAACTTCCTGCGTCTTTCCAGCATGACCCTCCCACTAAAGGAATGACAAATGGAACAGTCTTCCTGCAAGTGGAGAGGGCCAAGACAGTAGACGCAGGATGAGTGGTTGACAGTAATGGACATCTTCTGTCCGCACTGCCACCTTTTAAAACCAGATTTGGTCTTTTCTGACATTTTGAAGTAAAAAGCAAAAATCCAAAAAACACTGCACACTTAAGAAAAAATCCCTATATAATGTTAAGTGTAATAATAATAAACAATTTAAATGTAATATATATATAAAAATGTAAAACACACAGCACACTATGATATATATATATATATATATATATAGAATAGAAAAAAGAAGTTGTTAAAGGCAAAAAAATTATTTTTTTTTTTTTTTTTTTTTAAATACTGTCAATCCTGACCGAAAAAACCCGAAGGCCTTAACTAAAGACTTTTTAAACTAACTAAACTAGTCTAAATAACACCTATATTATAATACTTATTTAAACACTAAAAAAATAGTATAAATCTGTAGAAAGAGAACTATATATATAGAAAAGTAGAAAAAAAAAAATACTGGCCCGAGCCTCTCAATGCGATCTGCTGCTAGCGGCAAACTAGATCTGAGGGTTAGCACCTGAGGATCATGGGATATTACTGTGCCTCGAGCTTTCTTGAAGATGCAGAGCTAGTGATGCGGCCGACTCGGAGCTGAGGATCGGCTCTGAACCCGTGTGTAAGAACAAACGGCGAGATTGAACAATTTCACATCTGATGTCCTATCATTAAGCCCTGGTTCTTTTTCAGCCTGTAATTCAATGATCCATTTTAACTCTCTCAGTTCCAGTTTATTTTTCAGGTCTCCCATCCTTAAATCTTGATGAATACATTCAATAACTTTAAATTGAAAATGGTGCATTGTCCCTGCACAAATAATGCGTTTAGCTAGGGCACTTCTATCTGGTTCACCGTTCCTGATGGCTGTTAAATGTTCTCTTGACTCTCTCTCTTAATGAGCGAGTGGTCATGCCAACATAAAAGGAGGAACATACTAAACAGACAGCCAAATACACTAGATTCCTTGTTTTACAATCCCAATTCACTCTAAATTCATACTTATTAGTTTTAGGATGTATGAAAATCCTGTTATTACTCAGTACATCACAAACACTACACTGTCCACATTTACTAAAGCCATATATCTCATCCTTTGGCCTGAAGTGCCCTAGCTGAACACATTATTTGTGCAGGGACAATGCATCATTTTCAGTTTAAAGTTATTGAATGTATTCATCAAGATTTACGGTTGGGAGATATGAAAAATAAACTGGAACTGAGAGAGTTAAAATGGATCACTGAATTACAGGCTGAAAAAGAACTAAGGCTTAATGATAGGGCATTGATTAAACCCTATTTAAAAACAAGACATTTATGAGATCTAATCTATGTGTTTGCTTTTTATATATGTTTTATATTTTTGGTTTATTTTTCCTACTCTTATTTATGAAATGTTGCTTTGAAACACTGGGCTGGCAATATACTTAAAACTATGTATGTGTATTTTCATGCTCTCTCTAACTTGATTGTTTTAAACAGGTGTAATTAATTAATTAACAATGCTTTAATAGAGCATGAAGTATATTTAAAATGGTTTCATTTTGATTTATTCATGGTCTGAAGAAGCATCTGTGATGTGAAAGCGCTAACCGTATTAAAGTTTTTTATATTCTTCTTGCCGTGTTTCTCCCGTATTCATTTTATTGGAAATAATTTAATTAATGCCAAAACCTTCACAATGTTGAATGTGCCTACACAGTGCATTGTTAGTGTTCCCTTTTTTGATAGCATATACATGCCCATAAATTTTTTTACAGAACTGACACTCAGTTTTTCCAACATAAAAACACACATTTTTGGCAAATGGCAATGTACACTACTCCCTTTGTGGTGCAATTACCATCCCTCAAGAATATGTTAATAGGTGGGTTGCCAAAAGAAATTCCCATCATTTCCAAAATATAAGGTTATTGGTGGCATGCACCATACTTCCTTGTACCTTTTCTTTCTCTTTTATGAGATGTATTATATTGGTGCTCAAATAAATATTTTAAATTCTTCATTTTAAAGACTAAAGATGGAGTAGTCCCAAGGTTTTAAAAATAAACTCATCAGTCTTAAAAATACTACAGTTTCTTTCAATAATATCCTGAATATTTTTTCACACAACAACTGTAAGTGACTACGAAAGACTGTGCAAAGTTTGCAGTGGGTATGTTATTAGATGTCAAGCTTACCGTATGTGTCTCAGGTTGTTGAAGATTATCTTGAACAAGAAGTGGCATATATTTCTTTCTCCACTATTGTGTAACTTCAAACACAATGTTTCTTAAAAAGTCTTTTGGGTACCCCCTTTCTAAAAACTTATTTGTCACTAATTCTACCTCAATACTGAAATTGTAAATGTCAGAACACATTTGAGTAGCTCTAACCAGCTGCCCTTTAAAGATATTTTGTTTTGCATGTTTTAGATGACAACTGTGATAGTCTAGATAACTATTAGAGAAATTGGGTTTTCTTTAAATTTTTGACCCAAAAATAGCACAAGGAAGGTCCTTAAAAATAGTTACATTCTAATAAACTAAAGGATCCTTATCAAAATGCCCTGTGAATGACAAACAAAATGTTCTGTTGTCCAGATAAGACACAAATTTTGTGTGTTTCAACATGACTTTCTTTCCATAAAACAAATATGTCATCCAGGAATCTTAAAGTGTGCCATTGGTTACAGAAGGGGCTAGCCAAAACAAAATTTTTCTTCCAACTATATAGGACCAGGGTGGTGTATATTGGGACACAACTTGCTCCCATTGCTACCCCTTTTATCCGTTTGTAATATTCACCTTCAAAAGTGATGAAATTGTTAGAAAGAATAAGCTCACTGAGATCAATGATAAAATTCTTTGTAGGACCATCAAGTTGAGTGAGTTCTGTGAAAGCTTCAAAAAAATAACTCTAGGCCTGTTTTTGGGGGGAATGGATGTAAACAGGTCAATCATACCAACAGCAGAAAAACTGGCTGAAATACTGAAACATTGTTCTCTGATTTCACTGAGAAAGTCTCAGAAGTCCTTTAATATATGATAAGCTAATCTAATGGACTCCTTTAAAATGGGATCTTCGTAAACTGCCAGTGGATATGTTATAGCATTATTTACTGCCACAATCTATCGATAAGAGGCCAAGTGATGTGCTTGTGAATTTTGGGTATTCCAGGCACGGTAGGAATGTATGGGGATTTGTTGACTAGGAATCTAAGCATCTAAATCAACAGTTCCCTACATTAAAGTATCTTCAAGAAAGAAATCAATCTTATATGCAATAGCAATTTCATTTCTAGAAACAATTACATATTTCTCAGTATCCTACAACATATTATAAATGTTGCATGTGTAATCTTATATATCTGCAATAACAATTCCCCCACCCTTGTGTGGTTTCATTACTCTGATAGATGAGTTGTTTCTAAGTTCAAACATAACCTCCTTTTCTTCCTTAGTCAAGTTGTAAGGATGAGGGACACAATACTTTTTCAAATTGTCCATCTCTCTCTCACAAACCCTTTAAAACACTGCTAAGGTAGGGTTTTAAAGGGGAATTGTACACACTCTGTTTCTTCACAACATTTGTGTTCTCAACACCAACTAATGAAGAGCTATCATTCCCATCATTTTTACCATCCGAATTTATCATAAAATTTAATTTACGTGTGTATAACTTCAGTTCAGTGGGAATTGTACACACACTGTTTCTTCACAACATTTGTGTTCTCAACACCAACTAATGAAGAGCTATCATTCCCATCATTTTTACCATCCGAAATTATCATAAAATTTAATTTACGTGTGTATAACTTCAGTTCAGTGATGGTATCTGCAATGTCTAATCTAAAGGTTGGAATGGACTTAAATCCTTTGTTAAACAGTGAAAATTGTGCTGCCGTAACAACCAAATCAGTGTAACTGCAAATATTGAATCTGCAATATGTTAACATAATGCCTCCATGGGTCCTAGTAATATCAGAAGGAAATGTCTTGACAACAGGGGGGTCAAGTTTCATCTATCATTTCTTCTGATTGTTCTTCCCTCATGTTTTCCCTCTCCCTGATCCCCTTTAACTGGGTTCCTGTTGCCTGGGGGAGTTTGCTTAAAAAGCACCTTCTCTGCCGTGATTTACAATCCTCTCAGACCTCTTCAATGGTGGAAAATCTAACTCCAAATTTAAACCATGTGTATTGTCCTGACCAGTGTCAGTCTGTGTGTGTGTGTACGTGTGCCTGTTGTCTAAAAAGGGAGTGATTAACATTGCAGTGGTTAAAATTATCCTACTGTAAGTCGGTCCTAAATTAACCTTCTTGATTGTAAGATGTTTTAGGAAGTGGGTAAGCTTTGAAACTAGAAGAGTATGCCTGGTCTCTAATAAATTTTTTCTGCTTCCTTTGCAAATTAACATTAATTGCTGCTCTACTTTACTGAAAATATTATCATACTTCATGTTGTACTGTTCAAAAAGCAAATCTTCTGTAATCCATCTGTTCAAGTCATTAACTTCATTAAACAAACTATTGAGCTGTATGTTATTAAACTTAATAATACAATGCATAAGTTCAAAACCAGCCTTATCAAAAAGTTCAAGAAGTTCTTTATGTGCTTCTTTCCCTGTTACAAGTCCGTTCGGAAATTTAAATACCAGCAATCCTTGAGGAACAATTCTTTTTCTAATACACTTAGTTAAATACAGGTTATCTACCTGAACATTATGCACCTTAAACATCTTAGACTGGAAAGCATCCGATATACCCTGGATGTTATGATGATATAGCAATGTAGAGGTTAAAGGAAAAATACAGTTCTTTTTGTAACCAAACTTTAAAATCCAGAGGTCTAATGATGTGTCCATTGGTTCCATATTAATTGTGTGTAGAAAAATCTCCATTTGGTACAGTAGAGCCATTGGGAACTGCCGCACTGCCCTGCTGTTTGTTAAACCTGAAAGACGAGTTGTTAAGGATTATACCATTCAAAAGACTATTCCCAGAAACAACCTGATCAATGGTATTTTGCAGATGGTTGCATTTTTGTGTTACAAATGCAATTAATTGTGTAAGCTACCCCCTGGGTGGTCATAAGATTATCTAAGTCGATTTGTAGTTCACACTGAGATGTTGAAGAACAGTTAAATAGATTATTGGAACCTCCTAAATTCTCCATAACAATGGTTTGATCCTCAGACTCGAATGGAACACTGCCACACTAAAAGCTGGGATTAATAACAAATTGAATTAGCATGTGAATGTGCAGCCTTCACAAAAACTCCAAAACTAAAGAAAATAAGGCTCATGTAGTACCATACTGCCCAAGGAAGATCAGTCCAAACGAGTGTAGCAATTAACTTAAAGAAACTCAAAGTGTATGATTCATAAGCAGTCCATAAATGTAAAAATCACTGAACCACCAGGGTGGACATATAAAACAAGTAACCTGACTTTATTATTAAACCATAAAAAAAATGGTTAAATGTCTTCATCCTAAAACATACAATAGACTCCCTCTTATTCAGCCTCTCTTTAACCAGCCTCCTCTTTAACCAGCCATCAATTTCTGATGTAGCCTTAGCAAAAGACAACAGACAAGAACAACACTTCTACCACCTCTGGACTAAATAATGACAGACATTTGAGTTTTAGACTTCGTATGCATTTTTCTAATGAATATGAACACAAATCATGTTATTCTAGCTGACTTATAACCTATAAATGCTATTTTCTAAGCACTTTCCGATTAACCAGCCATTTGTTTATCAAGACTAAGGTCTGGTCCCATTGAGACCAGATAAGATGGAGTCTACTGTACTGGACTTCATCAGAACAGTTTAAGTTAAAGCCAACAATTTAAAGCTGCTCATCTCTGACTCTTGTGAGTCCTAAACCAATTAAAAACATAATCTGCTTGTATTTTTATCAACCATGCTTACCTTCAGTGTTTACACATATTTTACAAGTCATAAAAATGTTCAATATTTTAATATGGTCCATTTCATTACTTAATCACCATTTCTTTTTTGGATATGCATAGGTTGTATTTTGATTTACTACACTGCATTTCATTTTAAATGTTTAACTAGTTTACATTTTAATTAATTAATGATCATGTGATTTTTTATTTTTGAGAGTATTTAAGGGAAGACAGTTTTAACATAAACAGTTCTGATGAAGTCCAATATGTTTTAGGATGAAAGTGCTTAACCTTTTTTTATGTTTTAATAATAAACTGTGGTTACTTGTTTTATATGTCCACCCTGGTGGTTCAGTGATTTTTACACTTATGGACCGTTTATGAATCATACATTTTGAGTTTCTTTAACTGAACTGCTACAGTCATTTGGACTGAGCTTCCTTGGGCAGTATGGCACTACAAGAGCCTTATTTTCTTTGGTTTTGGTGTGTTTTGTGAAGGCTGCACACTCACACGCTAATTCAATTTGTTGTTAATCTACATTTTTAAACTACACCTACAAAAGTAGAGTATACAGCAACCCTGCTCTTATGTGTAGATTAAGAAACATATGTGCATTTTTTTTGTTTTGTTTTAAACAGCAGAGTGCTGTATATGTGTGTGACACACTGAAGGAGGGGGCATTAACAGAAAAAGAATGATGCAGAACTACACAGAAAGGAACAATAAATATTTAAACTATCAGAGTCTGCAGCTTTTACGTACATTTTTTCACCAGGAGATGCAAACAAATTTTCTTAACATACCTTATCCAACTGGAAAAATTTCCTGACAGTACAGCTACTTGTACAAAATTGAAGTGAATTTTGTGGCAAACTTATGACTGTCAGTTGAGTTGCACAAAAATCTTCTATATATTAGTATGCCACTACAAAATAGGAATAGCTGTAACAGATCCATATTTTTAACAAACATAAGAAAATGCACAACAGTTTATACTATAACATTTTAAAATACAAAAACCTACAACAAAATGTAATTTCCTGTGACATCACTACTTTGGGCCCATAAGCAAGAAGCCTGAATCCTCACCACTGGCACTGGAGAGGGATGTCCACTTGTAACAAAAATGGATACACCTAGTATTTCTAGATGCAGTTCTCTGCATCAAGCACATTTTTCCTTAAGAGCACACAGAGAACACACTCAGCCCGGGGTCTGTGTTTCTCTCGCTGTCTCTCTCCAAGTCCCTAGTAAGGCTCCCTACTGGCATAACTCAAGCCAAGTCCTCCACCACTCTTTCTGTAAAACCAGTGCTTCATGTCCCTGCTCCAACACACTATGAGATGTGATTTTCACACACACACAGACACACACACAGACACAGACACACACAGACACACACACACACACACACACACACACACACACACACACACACACACACACACACACACACACACACACACACACACCTGGGAAAGGCCTGCACAGATTTACCCACTGTGCCCTCTTCTGCCCAGACTATAAGGTAGTTATCCCTGCCATCAGACACTAAAAGGCCAGCTAACTATGGTCCTTGAAAGGGTACCCAATTATAATGAGTCAAAGTCAAAGTAAACTTTATCGTCATTTAGAACTACACATGTGTAGCCTAAACGAAATTTCATGCATCAGCTCAATTCTTGAAATTACAAAGGAAAGTGAAATAACACATACAAGTAGAGGAATAAACATTACTAACAAATACAGTAGTTCTCCCAATACATGCAAGAAAAGAGCAGAGACATTTACCAACACTCATATAAGAAAAGAATACCCACCGCTGAGTTAAATTAACTACCCTATTTAAAGTAATACAAAACACACTACAGACTGAAATGCCTAAGTTATTTGTCTAATATTGCACTTGAATGAGTTAAGTAATACTGACTACAGATATAAAAAATATTGCTCTTACTTGGAATATATGTAAGTATATACTGCACAAACAAAAATTAACTTATGTGTCCAGACCCCTGTGACTAGTGCCTGAGTTAAGAAGTCTAATCACTGTAGGGAAGAAACTGTTACTGAATCTTGTCATCCTGCTGCGGATGCTGTGATATCTCCTGCCTGATGCTAGATGTGTAAACAGTCCATGGGCAGGATTGTGTGCTGTCCTGTATTATTCTGGTGGCCTTTCAGATGCTTCCTGCAGAATAAAGATGTTATATTGATGGAATACTGGAACCGGTTACCTTCACTGCAACTCTCACCACTCTTTGTAGCACCTTCCTTTCTGTAACTGTGCAGCTTCCAAACCACAGTGTGAAGTTGCAGGTGAGGATGCTCTCTACTGCAGCTCTATAGAAGGTGGAGAGAATATGTGGAGGAAGCTTAACTTTTTTTCAGCTTTCTTAAAAAGTGGAGGCACTGGTGTGCTTTCTTGACCAGCTGGTTGGAGCTTCCCGACCATGAGAAATCCTTTGATATGTGTACACCCAGGAATTTAATTATTTAATTTAATTAGAGTGAAATTAATATTAATACAAATGGTAATGCTGATCAAACAGCCAGGCTTCAGGAGTGGCAAAAGTGACACCAGCAGATGTAAGTACTCTCAAAGGTTAAAATATACCCCTAAAGAACCAGCCACAATGAAAAATTTAAATATATTTAATAATAAAAGGACATAAAAGTATGAAATATCTATTTACAGTAAACACCAGAGTTTCAATCACAGGAAATATTAAAAATAACACAGCTGGAAAGATTCACTCAGTTACAGAAAAACAATACTTAACTATTCTCACTATATTTTCCTGGCTGATCTAGAGAATTACTGTGTGCCGTGGTGATGCAGCGGTTAGCGTTGCTGCCTCACAGCAAGAGGTTCTCCCGTTCGATTCTCGGCTGAAGCACCTTCTGTGTGGAGTCTGCATGTCCTCTCCGTGGTTGAGTGATGCTTAAAGGCATGCAGGTAAGTGCGTGCGTGAATGGTTGTGCCTCCTTTGAAGGTTGGGCATCGGGCTGGACACTTGGCACTGCAAAAATCCACTGCCAATCATTAGCGGACCGGAATTCCACTGTGGTGACCCCTAACTGGGAAAAGCCAAAAGACTTGTATATCTAGAGAATTACTGCTACTACTTACTTAGGAGAGCAAGGCAAGATGAAGTAGATGAGGGATCCTTCTATGTCAGGTTCCAAGAAACAGACTGCCATGAGACTTTACTCTCGGCCAATATTAAAACATGACTTCTGTACAGAATGACACCAGATACACCTGGTCATCTGAATTCTGGTTCCCATTCTACCCCCCACCCCACTGCTAGAAACCGCCAATAACTAACACACACACACACACACACACACACACACACACACACACACACACACACACACACACACACACACACGAGTTTTGCTCAGATCTGGTGCAGCTTCTAGAAGTCATAAAACAATTAAAAACTTCTACTCCTCCTACAGAGACTAGCAAACCATGCTTCTTTACAGACATTGCATCTCTGGCTTCATTCAAAATTGTGAGATAATATCTTTATGGCCTATGTCCAGTAATTTAATTAATTTCATTTTTATACTATTTTTCAAAATCAGGTGAATTGAGACTAACCTTTTCTCTTCCAGTATCTTCTGTTATTATATATATATATATATATATATATATATATATATATATATATATATATATATGGTTTAATACTTATCAGCGAACTAATTTGCCGAAAGTACACATATCCGAACATATAACCTAACCATCCTGATGTCGAAAATCAGCTGTTAATGTCAAAAATGTCAGACACAACATTTTCGGCACTTAACAGCAATGCCACCCTTGCCGCTACTCCCTAGTTAGCACACCTAACATCCAGATTATGCAGGGGGGCTGCACCCTCACACCCCCCAACTATATATTCCAACTCAGAGATCACACTACAGTGAGGACAAGGATGTATTTCCCTACTCGCACTGTACTACGATCTCTGTACATCCCTTCTAACGTTATATTTGTGAATGCACAGCCCATTGGCAAATATAACGTTCGCTCATTTACCCTGCACACACATGAAGTATTCGAACATCTGTAGTTCGAATACTTCATAGCTGTGCAATGGTACTTCGACATTCCAGTGGTAAACATATATATATTTATATATATAGATATATATATATATATATATATATATATAGATATAGATATATATATAGATATAGATATATATATATATATATATATATATATATATATATATATATATATATATATATATATATATATATATATAGATTATATATATATATATATATATATATATATATAGATATAAATATAGATATATATTGTTATATGTGAGTGCTGTCCTTGTGGAGTAATGTGCTGCTTCTTCAGATCGATGTTAATAGAGTAGTTAGACTACTCATCATTGGTAAGGAATTTAGTTCCTTAAAGAAAAAATATATACATATAAACAGTTGCAATAATGCACATACATTTATTTTCTGCCTAGCAGGGCATACTGTTGATACATTTTCAACACAAGCAGCTTTACAAATATATTTTTCAACACAAGCAAGTGTACAAATTAGTTTGATATACAAAATGGCATATACTTCTTTTACAAAATTCCAGCTAGCTGTCCTGGTATATGTTACACATCTATTGCACCCACTTCTCCTGCCACAGCTGGCAATACCTCACATTGTCACATTTCCATTGCACTATTACTAATGTAAATGAAATTTCTCCAAGAAATTCTGGCATTGGGAACGCAAAGGTTAAGGCCTTGAGTTTATTAAACAAAACAAACATGACTGTCTTCTCTGTGATGTATTCATCAGAGTGCACAATACCTCTAAACCTTTTTGCTCAAGAATTCTGAACAAAACCAAAAATGAGGGACAAAGAGCTTAAATCAAGAGCAGATTTTAAATATTTCTCTGATAAACTTGAAAATTAACAGAATAATGGGTTTTGCATCATCATGTATTTTCTGAAGGATACGGAGTCTGAAAGTCAAATATTTGGCATTATTTAGTGGCTGCATTCCTCAAAGATTTTACAGAAGATGACAAATTCTACAAAAAACAGCAAAAACATGAGGCAAAATCTGAAAACTGACAAATTCTGGATGTTTGAGAGGTATGGGGTGTGCTGAAACAGCATGTAGCACACCTTCCATCAGGTAATATAAGGATGGAATTATTCACCTCCACAATTCACAGAGTCCAAACTAAATTCCTTACCAATGATGAGTAGTCTAACTACTCTATTAACATCAATCTGAAGATGCAGCACATTACTCCACAAGGACAGCACTCACATATAACACACCATTTTCATTTCTTCACACCACCAACTGGTAACAGGATTTAATAGTTGTAGTATGAAACACATCACTTTATAAACAAGATTAGCTCACCTCAGGGTCCTTTGAAAAGCAGTGTGTTAAGTGTTCTCATAAAAATATAAGTTATGTACTCACCATAAATGCATCTGTGTTGTCTGTTTTCATCTTTCCTCGACTGATGGGTCTGTGATCTGACTTCATCCACTCTGTTAGACTTAGGATCCGTAGCTTGAGCTCCTCTCCTTACCCTTAATCCTGTTTTCACCTGAATTATCTCAGATTGAGTTTGCCCTCTAGTCAGCCAACCAATTTATGTCAAAGGATACCCAGCCTTTAACATATTCTAAATTAAATTGTATATCAACTATAGCAGAAAGAAAAAGGAGGAGAAGAAAACTGGAGCTCATGCAGCAAAGCTGACAGGAAATGCCCCTCAGGAAATACTATGAACTTAGATGACACAAATGTATAAAACAGGAGGAATGCTGGGTGGTGGAAGGTCTAGGAAGGATGAAAACGGACAACAAAGATGCATAGTTATGATGAGTGCATAACTCTTTTATCTGATGATGTCTTTTTCGTCTGTTCCTCAACTGATGGAACAGAGTCCCCAGCTGGAGAAACCCTGTGTGGTCCTGAAGGAAGGATATTTCAGAGTACAGTGGAACCAAATGCTGCCCTATTCCTAGGTAAAATGTCTAATTTGGAAATGAGCTAAGAAAGATATGAGCACTGGACCATGTTTTAGCTGCAGAAATGTCATCTATAGAAGCTTTAGACCAAAAAAGCAGTTGATGTGACCATAAATCTGGTGGAATGCACCTTAAGCGGTTTGGGTAACGATAATCCTTTACTCTTATAAACAAAACAAATGCAATTAGTAAGCTATCTGGCTAAGATTGCCTTAGATATTGCTTTGCTCAATTTAGCTTTGGAAAAAGAAACAAACTGGTCTGATTTTCTAAAATGCCTGGTTCTGTGAATAAAGAATCTAAGTTGTCTATGAACATCCAAACAGATGTAGCATGTATTCTCCCTTGTTGGAAAAACTCTGAAAGAAAACAGGTAGAACGATAGACTGGTTGACAATGGTCTATGACAGGGTAGAAAAGAAGGGTTAGTATGAAGAGATACCCTGTCCTTATGAAAAATCAGATACAATGGCTTGGAGGAAACCATCTGACGTTCTGATACTCATCTAGTCTATGTAATGGCAACTAGGAAGAAAGTTTTCCACATTAACACTTTAAGTCTACCTTGGCTGAAGGCTCAAAGGGAGACTGGGTCAAAGCTTGAAGTATTGTTAAATCCCAGAGGAGAGTGGTCCTTAATGGGACGCCAAAGTAAAAAGGTACCTTTAAGAATGGCCTTACAGAATTTCAGAGAAGCCAAAGAAGAATGTTTTTCACCCAAGTACAAATTAGAAATAGCAGCAAGCTGGACCTTAACTGTCGACTAAATAGCTCCACTACAGAAGCATGAAGTCAAGAAAGTACAGTTGTGTACCTACCATAAATGTAGATGTTCGAGTGTATTCACTGTTTCCGTCATTACTCTTGGGTTATCCTGCTGGCAGGCTACCCGCAGTCGGCCTTAATTCCAAAGTCCTGGTCCGGCGTCGGTTGCTGTCACCTCTTCCCGGACGTCAGTGCGCCAGGGGTATAAAAGATGCAGCCGATGCCATTTTCTTCAGTTTTTCTTGCCCCAGATGTCAGGTGCCCCCAAAAGGGTAGGCTAAAATTCTGCTTATAATAAAGCATGCACTAACATAAACAATACCTTCATATACAAGCAAATACACCACATAGGTTGTATAGCATAGAGCAGTACAGATAAGTCTCAGCAATGAAAGGGGGATGGTGGGAGGGTAACCTGGACTGCAACAGTCAATACACTCGAACATCTACATTTATGGTAGGTACACAACTGCACTATGTTCATCGTGTTTCACTGTTGCAGTCATTACTCTTGGGTTGAATCCCAAAGCTGAGGTTGGGTGGCTGGGCCTAAATAGAATTAGGAGTGGCTATGAGGCCCTGCAGAACTGCAGTGGTGAAGCCTGCTCTGGATTTAGAGTAAAGAGGTAAGTGGCAGTGCTTTGTAAAAGTGTGCACTGAAGTCCAAGTTGCAGCCTCCAAAATGTCCTTAGTTGGTACTCCTCTGAGGAAGGCTGCTGAAGTAGCTGCTGCTCTGGTTGAGTGTGGCCTGATGCCCTTGGGCACTGATTTGCCATGTTGAGAATAGCAGAAGCGAATGCAGTGGGCTATTCATTTGGAAATTGTCTGCTTTGAGATTGCTTTTCCTTGAGATCCTGCAGCATATGCCCTAAGAGTTGCTCAGATTTTCTGAAAGCTTTAGTTTTGTCCAAGTAGAAGCATAGCTGTCTGTGTATGTCCAAAGAATGTAGAAGTCTCTCTCCCTTATTCTGTGGGTTCGGATAAAAGGTAGGCAAATGAATTGTTTGATTAAGAGCCACACTGGACACTACCTTAGGCATAAATGTTGGGTTTGTCCTCAGAGAAACCCTGTCCGGATGGAAACTTATAAAAGGTTCAACCGCCATTAGTGCCTGTAATTCTGAGACTCATCTTGCTGAAGTTACTGCTAAGAGCAGAGCTGTTTTCCATGATAAGAATTTTATCTCAGCTGTATTAGCTGGCTCAAAAGGAGGGATTGTGAGTTTTTCCAAGACAAAATTGAGGTCCCATGCAGGTATTGGTGCTCTTCTTGGGGGTCTTATGTTTTTGGTCCCTCTGAGATACTGCCTTAGTAGAGGATGTGAAAAAATAGGTGGGTCCGTATTGTAATGAGATGAAATGGCAGAGGCATGAATTTTAATCGATGAAAAGGATAGGCCTTTGTCCAACATCTCAGTTAAGTATTGTAAAATCTGAGGAATATTTGGTACAAGCATATCAATTCCTAGTTTCTGGTTCCAAGCACAGAATCTCTTCCACTTTTCTGCATATGATTTTCTGGTGCTGGGCCTCCAGAATAACATCCATAACTGCTTTGGAGAGAGGTGTGTTCTGAATGGTTACATTATTCGCCATGTATATGCAAAAACCACCAAATGAAGATAGAAATACGATTTGTATTACCACAAAAGGAAAAACTCCACTGCACTTCTGAAAATTGATTTAATCCACTCGAAGGTAAAAAAGCACAATAACTTCTTCTCCACAAATAATTTTCTCTAGCGCCGAGGCGCTAGAGAAAATTATTTGTGGAGAAGAAGTTATTGTGCTTTTTTACCTTCGAGTGGATTAAATCAATTTTCAGAAGTGCAGTGGAGTTTTTCCTTTTGTGGTAATTATTCGCCATGTAGCCAGATTTAGAGTTTTGAGTTGGCTGTGCAGTATCTTATTGTTATGTTGGGTCAGTAAATGAGAAATTTGAGGCAATGTCCAGGCTGGGCCTTAAGACAAGCTCTTTAGGATTGGGTACCAGTGCTGGCGTGGCCAGTCTGGGGCAATCAGGATCATTTTTGGCTTCTCTTGTCTGACCTTTAGGAGCATCTTGGGGAGGAGAGGTAGTGGAGGAAAGGCATATACTGTAAGGTTTTTCCAGCTGAATGATAGAGAATCCACTTTCCATGCTAGCTTGTGATAAGTCCTTGTGCAGAATCTCTGAAGTTGGCAGTTGTGAGGGGAGGCAAATAGATCTATGTCTGGGCGTCCCCATTTCCTTGTTATTATGCTGAAGATTTGTGGATCTAATATCAACTCGTGAGGATTCATGAGGTTTCTGCTTAGTTCGTCTGCCTGAGTATTTGTCTTTCCTGGCAGGAATTGAGCTTGCAGGTGTACTTGATAAGTCATTGCTGTGTTCCATAAAATCATGGCTTGTCTGCAAAGGGGGTAGGAATGCGTGCCTCCCTGCTTGCTTATGTACCACATGACTGTAGTATTGTCCGTCTTTATCAGCAGTTGTTCTGGATGAAGGAGAACCTTGAAAGCTGTCAGAGCATTTTGTACAGCCAGCATTTCTTTTAGATTGATATGAAGATGCATTTGGCTTGTGGGCCATGTGCCTTGAATACATTTTCCTGCCATGTGGGCCCCCCAAAGCATAATCTGACGCATCTGTTATTGCCTGCCTGGCAGTGGGTAAAGTGAAAGGGTGTCCTTTGTTGTGGTGACAGGCCTGAGCCCACCATTGAAACTCCTGCTGCAGGCAGGGAATGAGTGTAATTGATTTTTCCAGGCTGTGGCAATGTTGAGTCCAAACACTTTTTAGATACCATTGTAGTTTCCTCATATGCAGTCTTGCATATGGAATTAACAGAATGCAGGATGCCATGAAGCCCAAAGCCTGCAGAATTTTTCTTGCACATAACTGGGTTTTTGTTGCCAACATTCCGAAGTAAGAAGTCAGTTGCCTTTGTTTGTCTGGCATGAGATAAGCCATCTGGGCAGTTGTATTTAAGCTTGCACCCAGGAATATTATCTCTCGAGAGGCTACTACTTTTGATTTCTTTTCGTTTACTGTGTACCCTAGGCAAATTAGTAATCTTTTTACAAACGCCAGATGTTTTAGTAAAATGTCCTTGTTCTCTGCTTGAATGAGACAGTCGTCCAAATAGGGATATATTTGAATTCCTCTTTGTCTGCAAAATGCAATTACTGGTGCCAGGCATTTTGTGAAGACCCTGGGTGCAGTAGATAAGCCAAAGGGCAGTGCAGAGAATTGATAGTGCATTGATCCAGCTATGAATCTGAGGTATCTTCTGCAAGATTGTCTGATTGGGACATGCAGGTATGCCTCTTTTAGGTCCAAAGTTACAAGCCAAGCCTTCTTGCCCAGCATGGGCAGAAGCTGCTGCAGAGTCAACATTTTGAATTTTGGAACGTCCAGAAAAGTGTTTAGAATAGACAGGTCCAGTATTGGTCTCCATGCTTTGTCCTTTCTGGGTACCAGGAAAAGTCATGAGTAAAATCCTTGTCCCTGCTCCTGTAGTGGTACTCACTGAATGGCCCCCATGTCCATGAGGGATGAAACTTGCTTTTGTGCCTCTGCCCATTGATTGTGTGGCAGGTCTGGCATGCCTTTTGCCTTTGGTAGGGTGTGAAAGTGGAACCTGTAGCCCTGAGACACTACATTCAAGACCCATTTGTCCTGGGTGATCATGTGCCAGTTTTGTGAAAAAAGTGCCAGTTTTCCCCCTAAGGGAGCTTGTAAAAGTTAAGTGCTTGGGACTGGTAGAGGAAAGTCATTGGGACTGTTTCCTGTAAGGTTGAGATTTGTCTTCTCTGCTTTTGGAGGTAGAAGCACCCCATTGCTTAGGCCTGTATAAGTCTTGGGGCTGGGATCTGCCTCTACAGCTTCTGTACCTGCCTCTTTGTGGCCTGTCTGACACTGGAAAGGACCAATTTTTTGAAGGCCAGTTCCTGCTAAATCTAGGTGGCTGTACCTGTAAAAAATCCTTAACTGTCTGCATAGATTTCGCTTTATCCTCCATTTTCTTCAACACCTCTTCTGCCTTAACACCAAAGAATCATGCTGTAATGGAGCATCTAATAATTTTGCTTTAACATGATCAGGCAAATTCTGGTCTTTTAACCAAGCATGCCTCCTAATCACAGAACCCATTACAGCGGCCCTACAAGAGGCCTCCAAAGAATCAAAACCACATTGCAAAGTATGTTTTCCCACTTGTTCAGCTGCATGCAATAAATCCTGCATTTCCTTGTTTTCAGGACATTCAGAGTTAGTCAACATTTTCTGTTTTAGTAGTGACATTAGGTATTGCTGATATTTAAGCATACAAAATTGATAATTTAAGGCCCTTACAGCCAAAGTAGCAGAAGCGTAAACTTTTTCCCCCATCTGTCCAGTACCCTTGAATCCCTATCAGAGGGGACAGGGTTTTTAGCAGTGGAAGCTTTGACTCCCTTAGGACCCTGAGATATGGTTTCTAGGTCAGCAGCAGGGTTTTTATAAAGAAATTTATGGGAATCTGGGACCCTGTAGTATCTGCCTGGCTTAACCGGTGCAGGGGGTATAGAGCCTGGAGACAGGCTGGACTCTGAAAAAACATCATCTACAATGTCCAGAATATGGGGAATAGCAAAGGGCCTGTGCTGAGGAAGTAAAAGGAAATCTCTGAGCCTTTTCTTAGATTCTGAGAAATCCTGGCTCTCCCAATGAAAGTGGTCCCTCATGGTATGCAGGGTTTCCCCAAAGGAGAAATCTTCTGGGGGAGAAGCTGAAGGAATAGATTCTTTAGCATCAGAATCCTCATAGAGAGGAAGAGAGTATTCCTGATCAGAGGAGGAATCAGAGGAAATGGAAACCTGATCTGAAGATTCATATTCTGTCTCTTGCCTAGGCCTCTTATCAGGAGGGGGATGGGAATCCCTGATCAAAGTAATAAGGTCTTCGGCCATTTTGAGCATTTGTTTTTTAGGCATGGAAGCCTGTCCTGGAGAATGCTGTACTTGTTTCTTTGTCTTTAGAGCTGCTTTAGTCTTTGGCTTGGAAGCTGAAGATGGCTTTACATATAACTGAGATGGTCTGAAAACACCCTCAGAAGCCGATGCCTGCACAGCGGCTCTGGACCCATCTGAGGGAATAGTTTCCGAGGATCCAATACCTTGAGTTTCCAGAGGCCCAGTTGGCTCTACGTGGGAGTCAGAAGTGGCTTGTGGCTCTGAGGTAGCAGGCGTCAGGAGCTGCGAAAGCACCTCACTGAGAAATGGCGAACCGACAACAAGCTTAGCGGAAGCCTCATCATCGGTTTTGGACCTCGGATGCCTGTCCTTGTCTTTATCCTTGCGTTTTTTAGAAATTCTGGTCGTCGGTTGCTTTGACGGCACAGTATAATTGAATCTTCGGCTGAAGTAATGAAAAGCAAAATCGTACCAACGCTTTATAGTGCGTTGGTTAAATCTAGCACAAAACCGACAACAAGCAACGTCGTGGTCAGGGTCTAGGCAAGGAATACAGTAAGAGTGAAAATCCTTATGAGGTATTTGCTTCCCACAAGAAATACAATTGTTAACTTTTTCTGACATCGGTCTGGAGCAAGAAAAAAGTTTCCCCAATGGGGTACTTAGCTTTAATGAAGACTTCGGATCTGAAATTCGATTTCGAAAATCTCAGGAGTCGGCCGACCGGCACTTTCGAACTGCTTTTGCTTCGGGCACTGCGCGGCAAGAAAGACTGGAGAAAATGGCGTCGGCTGCATCTTTTATACCCCTGGCGCACTGACATCAGGGAAGATGTGACAGCAACCGACGCCGGACCAGGACTTTGGAATTCAGGCCGACTGCGGGTAGCCTGCCAGCAGGATAACCCAAGAGTAATGACTGCAACAGTGAAACACGAACATCAGCTGAGATAGGTGCTGAAAAGGGATTGAGTTATCTCTGGAGGGCCAAAATAGAAGTATAAATCTTTTTGGTAGAAGCTTTCTGGGATGATGTAAGGATATGATGAGCCTGGAGTGTGTAGCCATCATTGGAAGTTGAGGAATCATATGGTCAATTTGAGGGTTAAATATCCAGGTGAGGTTTCGCAGCTGGGTGAGACAGTAGGTCCTGAGAAGGACTCAACACTTATGGAGTATGAACAAGGTGAGGCCACAGGAAGGGGAACCACACTTGCTCAAGGCCAGAATGACGCAATAAGGATGGGTCTATATTATATAGCACACTCAGAAGAGCGAATGACACATAATCAACCCCATGTAAGTGAAAGCTTAAGTCGAAACCTCAGAAGAGTGATTTTTTTCCAAGGGAAAAATATCGTTGTTCCGAAAGAAAAAAAAAATCTGTAAAACATTACATAATGTGGGGGGCTTCACCCCCCACACCCCCCCTACTTAAATATACCAACTCTGAGATCGCACTATAGTGCTGAAAAGGCAAAGTAGCGAAAGCGGCCAAACAAATTCTTTCCCAGGGAAAGAATTTGCTGAAAAGCCGCTTCGCTATTTTGTCTTTTCGCGTTTTTCAGTTGACAAAGACACATTCGACAACCTGAGTCTGTGACAGTGTAATAGGGAGCCATAAGGATTACCTTGCTTTTTCACTGATATGCTTTCTGAAGAAAATTGGAAATGAGAGGGGAAAGGCATACAGGAGATCGGGGGGGGGGGGGGGGGCGGCAACATGAATCAAAAAGTCTCCTGGTGACTCACCCTCTGGAGGGATTATGGTATTAAGCATGATATATAGTAATTTTTTAGTACCTCACTGTTTGGTCTATATTGTTTTTTTTTTTTTTTAATACTTTTTTTTTAATGCTGTGTATTTAAGAACAATGTTTGTTAATTAATTCTGTATTCTGGTTGGCTACGGCTGAAAGGGAAGCTATACAAGCCCTAATTAAGGCTTACTTTTTTTTATCTCTGATGATGCTTTCAATTGCAAGTTGAAAGCACTAAGATCATTATGAATGAAATTCCTTGTTTTTACTGGCAAATGCTGAGTCGTTCAGCTATCTTTTGTTTTTATTTTTTATTTTGAATGGTATTGGTCTCGTATGTGTTGAACACCTGTTAGTTCCCTAAGTGGAGTTCGCTGCAGGAGCTCAGGTGTTTTTCTTACTGATTTTATTATTCTGTGCACTCAAATATCTTTGTTATTGGCTGTCCAGGCTTCTGCATACAGAGAAAACTACCACCCAAATTTCTCCAGAAAGCAGCAGTTGGGGAACTGAATGGGCTTTTCAGAAAAAGCACCTCTGAAGCCCTGATGTTGCTTGCCACTGCTGCCATGGGGTGATGTCTTCCATTAAAGTTCCCTCCTCTGCCACAGAGGGAATCTATTACCACAGGAGTCCTGGGAAGAACCTTGCATCTTTCAGAACCACAATTGTCTATCTCCTCTCTGGGTCTGAGAGGAACGTACTTTCAAGGTTAGAAAAATGTATTTCTATGGCAGATAATGTCTTCCCATCCTACTCACTCCTAGAGAGTTTTTCCTTTACCTTAGGGCCAAACAAGATGGAGTCATCAAATGCAGCATCAGTGAATGACAACTTAAAGGGCTTCACAAAGTCTCAAAGATGCATCCAGACATGCATTCTTACAGCAATCCCGGAAACTGTGGCTGTCAAAGCTCCCAATGAGGCATGAGAAATTAACCTCAATGAGGTATTCAGCAAGGACTGGAGGGTGGCCAGTTGCAAAGAAACCATCTTCTTGTCCTCTGCTTACATGGACCCTTTCAGGATATTGGAAAACTCCTTGATCGATTTCCTCTCAAATACGTCAGTGACCTGAGGGCAAACGTCACTGAAGTGTACACATGCTTCCCAAATCTGTCCAAAGGCCTGGACTCCCTGTTAGGGGGATGGATAGATGAACTCTCTACAACATGTTCTTTCTTGGTGGCCACTGCTACCTCCATACCATCTGCAGGGGAACCCTTGCACCAATGGAACCTATCATTTGGCACAATGAGGTACTTATCTGGCCTCTTGGGATAGGCTCCATGATATCCAGACCCTTCCAAACCTGGTGGGAGATGAGGTCCACCATCTCATCTGTCAGGGGGGCTACCCAGTACATAGCTGAACTGGCTCTGAAAGCCAAGAGAAACAATGACTCCTCCTAGGAAGGGGATCAGAAGTCCAACCACCTTTCTGTCTCAAAAGTTCAAGGATTTCACTAAAAGAGATGCCTACAAGGTGTGATCTAGGATCCCTTTCATCAAAGTCAGTGTCTTCAGTTAAAGACTCCTATGATGAGTCTAAGTTCCTCCTTTTACTTGTACAATTCCAAGGACACACTCTGTTGGAAGGTTCTGGGGTGGACTTGAAAGTTCCAGCAGAGTCCTGAATAAGGATTGTCTCCAGGTTTGATGGGACCAGTTGTCCTGAAGGGACAGGATGAAAAGAGTCAGGATACACAGTAGACAAATGAAAAGGGGGTAAACCCAAAGAGGGCAAGGATATCTTATCTGTCCATGGAAGTGGAAAATGCTCTCCCATTATCTCAAAGGCAGAGGCCATGGGCGAACCAAGTCCAGACCTGGCTAGAGCCAAAGTCACGTGTGCAGAACAAAACCCAGTCTCCCCAAGATCCCACCTCACCACAGAGGTTGGAGTGGAGCTGTCCAGGGCTGAAGCTCAGAGAGGGAGGGAGAGCTCCAAAAATAGAGTCAAACCCAAATCCCGGGATCCAGCACCTATGCTATGGCTCTGAGATCCTTCCAGCTCAGAGAGAGGCGGAGCCATCTCGATCATAGAAGGTGTCAGAGTCAAAGGCCAAGCCTTTGGGTCTGACATAGACCAGCTCAAAATATATGGGGCCAGAGGCTCTGAAACTGGACGGTTTAGCATAAGAGTCAAAAGCTGTGGTTGTACTGGAAATAGGCTCACAGATCCTGTGGGAGAAAGAGCCATGATAACTCCCAAGTGAATCTGTGTTCAGAGAAACTCTCTCATTATCCTGTCCACATCTGCTTCTTTTAGGCTCCTAGATGACCTGACGGAGGAAGAGGTTGAGGGTGAATGGGATACTCTTCAAGCTGTCTCCCGCAAAAAAAGGTAGATGCATCCTCGAAGTAACAGGCTCTGGAGAGAATTCTGATCTTGCCTGTGCAGACTTAGATCACCTTGGATTCGAAGAGAAGGCTAGATCCAATGGTTTAGTTGGTGTCAGATCTGAAGTAGTAGTCAGATCTGATGTTCTAGAGCTTGGGCAGAGCTGAGCCAGGAAGAGGAGAGCTTCTTGGATGGGGAAGGAGCGCTAGATGAAGAAGTGTGTGTGTGTGTGTAGGGGGGATAAATCTTTTAAGATTAATTTGCTTTTACACTCTGCTAGAGCCCTATGATTACATGCAGCACAAACATTACAATAAGTGGTAAGATGAGCTGCCCTGAGCCAGCAGATATACTCAGAGTGGGCATCTGAGTTGGGGATCTTGTACCCAAGTGAAGAGCATTTTTTGAACCCAGTTAGTTTATTCAATGTTACAGCAACACACAACAAGAATTCACTACAACAACAAGAGAGTATAAAACAAGAACGTATACAAAGCAGAGTGAAATACCAGCAATGGTAACACTCGTACCAGAGACGTATACAGCAAAAAGGAAGTACCAACAATGATAGACAAAACAAATACCTAGTAGTTAGGTAGCAAGAAAGGTATAGGGCTGCAAAGGAGAAGAGAGGATTATGGGTAAGGGGACGAGCTTGAGTTATGGAGCCTAGGTTCCCATGAAAAAATCAAAAAAGGAGGAATGGCCACAAGGGCCTGGAACTCAGAAACCTTCCAAGCAGAAAAGTGAGCTGACAACAAAACAGACCTCCAGGTACAATGCTGCAAAGTAGCAGAATCTGCAGGCTCAAAAGGTGCCTGAGCAATTTTTCCTAAACAAAATTAAGGTCCCAAGGAGGAGGAATAGGTTTTCTTGGAGGCCTAATATGCAGAATATCTTTCAAGAAATTGTTTGACTACAAAATGAGAAGTCAAAGGAGAATTCTAGGGCAGACGAGAAGAAATGGCTGACAAATGGGCCTTCACAGAAGAATAGGCCAAGCCAGACTGGAGCAACTCACACAAATAATAGAGCGCGCCAGAGGTACCCTGACTGAAAAAGGGTCCTGGCTACAGGCATGGCACCAGACCGAAAATCTTTTCCATTTGGACATATGAGATTTTCTGGGTGAGGATTTCCTTGGCTCCTTTAAAGCCTTGAGCACATCCTCAGAAAAGAGGTGCCTGAAAGGGATCAAAACCCTATCATTCACAATGTCAGCTGCAGAATGGCCAAGTGGGGATGGATGAAAGAATCCTTGCCCTGTGTGAGGAGATGCAACCGGTGAGATAACTTATGATGATTGCCCTTGATCGGACATATTAAGATGGGGAGCAAGTACTATTTTGACCAAAAGAGGGTCACTAGAAAGATTTTTGGGGAGTCCAGCTAAATATTCTGCAGGACTCTTGGAAGAAGAGGAAGAGGAGAGAATGCATAAAGAAACATCCCCTTACAAGGGGAGGAAAGAGAGTCTGTCTTCCACGCCAAATGGCATGGCACTCTGGAACATGAGAGAGGAAGCTGCCTGTTCAGAGGAGAGGCAAAACGATGTACCTGAGAAATATCCCACAGATAAACAATGTCCAGAAACATGTCTCTGTGACACATCCATCCATGAGCCTGTGTTTTGGACCTGATCAGAGAGTCTGCCATTAGATTGTGCTCTGAAGGTATGTATATTGCCTGAAAAGTTAATTGATAACCGACAGCCAGTTCCCAAGCCTGAAGTGTCATCCAGCAGAGAAGGTAAGATTTTGTGCCCCCACCACCACCACCACTTGTTGACATACCACATCACTGTAGTGATGTCTGTGTACACCCTTCAAGGAGCCTGGAGAGAACATGGGGAGAAAAGCCTGAAGGGCCAGAATCAGAGCTCTCATCTCTTTGATGTTGATATGGTCTAAGTTCTGATGGGGAAGGCAAAGACCCTCAACTTTCAGGTGACCAAGAGAAGCCCCCACCCCATGTCTGAGGCATTGGCGAACAGCAATTGAGAAGGAACTGGAGGCTGAAAGGGCTGGCATGGGTTGACAGGAAAGTGTTGAATTCACCACTCAAATTCCTTCTTGAGACAGGGAAGGAGAGGTAAAATGAAATTCAGAGGGTGATGATGCTGTAGTCAAAATGACTTGAGGTACCACTGAAGCTTCCACATATGCAGTCTGGCAAGAGGAAGCACTGGAACAGAAGAGTTCAAGAATCCCAGGGCCTGAAGAAACTCCCTGGTTGGCTGGCATGAGAGTCAGGGGGAGAATAGACTGAAAAAAGCTTGCCAATGCCAATACATTTGGAGGTGGAAGAGAGGCCAACATTGGCACTGTCTGAATCTTGCATCCCAGATACACGTGGATCCTGAAAGGGAGTCAGGATGGACTTTTGGAAGTTAATAGAAAACACTAGACTTTGAAAAGAGATGATGAACTGTAGAACCTGTAACAACTGACTGGGAGAATGTGCCTGAAGTAACAGGTCATCTGGATAAGGAAAAATATGAATGCCTTGGAACCTGCAGAAGGCAATCACAAGATCTAGGCATTTTGTGAGTAGTCTTGGGGCAGTAGAGGCCAAAGGACAAAGCAAAGAATTGAAAATGAGAGGAAGACACAGAGAAATATAAAAACTTCCTAAAGAGAAAGTGACTAGGCATATGAAGGTAAGCATCTTTCAGGTTCCAAGGACACCAGAAAAGCTTGGGGTAATAAAATAGGACACAAAGTTTGAAGTGTAACCATCCAAAAAGAAGGGATCTCGAGAAAGGTGTTGTGCTGGGAGAGATCCAAAATAGGTCTCCAAGTAGCCTCCATCCGAGGAACCAGGAACATCCTGAAATAAAAAACCCTTCACACTTGGGAAGGGAGGACAGGGTTGAAAGGCTCCTTGGTCCAACAGGGACCCTAGAACCTTCTGGAAATTAAGAAGTTGCTCTACAGGAGGTTGAAGAAGCCTTGAAAAAAGGTGGGAGAGATTTCCATACCATGAATTAACCTTGATGGATGACAGAAAGAACCCAAGAGACTGAAGTGATGACATGCCAATATGGAAGACAAAAGGAGAGCCAAAGGGACAAAGGAACCTAGTCTAACAGAAGGGGGTGAGAACTGTCACAGAGAAGCAGGCTTAGCAGATAAAGTAGGCTTCTGGGACACAGAAATCTGAGAAGCCTTAGCAGAGGGGGCCCGCCTCAAACTCTTCTTGCCCTTAGAGGCCTGGCAGGGTTGCCTGCCAACAAAAGCAGACCTAGAAGGATAATTTCTCTGGAACTTAGGGATAGCACAGACAAAAATATGTTTAAGGTATTGCAAGGCTTTGCCTTTCTCTTGAAGAGATTTAAACACATCAGCAGCAGCAGTCCCAAAAAGATGTGTATTATCCAAAGGAGCATCCAACAACTTGGCCTTAATGTCCTCAGGTAAAGACTGGAGGCAAAGCCAAGAATAACGCCTCATGACAGACCCAAAAGTCACAGCTCTAGAAGAGGCATCAGCAGCATCATAGCTACATTTAATAGAGTGGCGGGCCACTTGAGAAGCAGGACCTAAAAGAAATAAATCCACAAAGCCGTTTGCAAGGACACCAAAAAAACAACCTTGTAAAAACTAACGATGGCCAAAATAGCAGTAGAAACACCATAAGCTCTACACAAATACCATATGATGATGCCACATACCAAAATCTTTAAGCACTTTCATCCCCTGTATAAACCTTCGGGGACTTCATCAGAACTAAATTACCTCCTTAAAGTCAAATCCTTTATATACATAAATAATTGGTCAATTAAACAATTAAATAATTGAAATAAAAACATTTAAAGGCACACCATAAAGTAAGATGAGAAATCATTACATACTATAAGTAGATGCTTTCCTTTAAAAATATATTCTTTTAAAAAAATGTAAAATTTATTTTCAAGTAATATCTTATAAACACATGCTGAAATATATTAAAAGTCAGCCAGACAAATGTTGTTATTAGTTACTAAAAATGTTAAAGCTTTTTTTCTTTGAACTGGTACCAAAGAAACAGTCATTTAATCCAGGTTCCACTAAGGCATTAAGCCTTATAATCCAATGGAACTCTCTTAAATCAACCTGAAGTTCTCACCAACCACCTCTTAAACTGTGTGGAAACATTTCTAAAATTCCAAACCTAAATTTTGTGTCCCCTTGCCAGGTTAAGTGTATGCCTATAAAGGGCATTATTGGCATTTCCTTTGGCAATAGCATGCAGGTGCTCATATATTCTAGTTCTAAATTTCCTCTCCGTTTTGCGAACATAAAAATGTGAGCATGTTTGGCAAATTGAAATATAAATGACACCTTTAGTGTTACAAATACCTTTGTGTAAAGGAATACCTTTATTAATGCATTCAATGTATACCACATCAGTATCCAAAATAAATGGACACTGGTTACATTGACCACATTTACTGGGTCCCTTGATAATTTCTAGGGGAAATTACATGTTCCATCAGATATTTCACATATTTACTAGCTTTATACACAAAGCTTGGTACTTGCCCTAAAATATTAAATATATCCATGTTGTTCTTAAATATGTTCCAATTCCTTTTGATGATGTCCTTAAGTGTTCTTTCCCCTTCTCCAAATGGGATGACAATACTCATATTGTACCCCCCCCCCATTCCTGCCCGTTTGTTATTGTCATTTAGAACTGTCACACCACTACCAAGCAGGGGTTTATATTCTGTCCCCCATCCTTCTTCCATTTGTTTCACTACACCAACAAGTATTCTTTTGGGGTACCCCCTTACTTTGTACATAACAGTGATGTTTCCTATCTCATCCAAAAATGTCTCTCTAGTGGAGCACATTCTTGCTGCTCTTACCAACTGGCCTTTAAAAATATTTCTCTTGGTGTAAAAAGGATGGCAGCTTTGAAAATTGAGGTAGTTGTTGGAGAAGGTTTCCCTTCCTATATATTGTAGAGGTAAATCTTTTGTTGGTCCTTTCCTTTGAAATAGTCAGATCTAAATAGTTAATCTTGTCAATTGAATGGTAAGTTGTAAATTTAAAGTATGGACATATTTGGTTTAAATAGTCCAAAAAAACATTAAGGTCGACCTGAACGTCATTCCAAAGAAAGAAAATATTGTCCAAAAAACGACAGTAAGTGAACCAAGACTGTTGGTAACCATATGTAAAGATATACCTCTTTACCCAGGAGTAATGAACCAAACTGGCATAAAAGGGGGCACATGCTGCCCCCATTGCCACTCCTTGGGGTTGCCTGTAAAATTCTCCTTCAAAGGTAAAATAAGTGTTGGGCAAAATATATTCCATGACTGCCATAAGGAAATTAATCATAGTATCAGTTAATCTAGTCAGTTCCCGAATGGCGTCATAAAATAGGTCCAAGCTATGGGGAATTGTGGTAAATAAGTCCACTACATCAATAGTGGAAAAAATCAAATTGTCGTTGTACCATCTTTCATTAATTTTAGACAGGAAATCCCAAGAATCCTTGAGTAAATAATCAACTGAATCCTTTAAGATTCTATCCACAAAAGTACATAAAGGGTGGGTGGAATTATTTTGTGCTGAAATGGTGATCCTGAATGGAGGTTGCTGAATACACTTGTGCACTTTTGGGATACTAAAAGCTGTTGGTACTAAAGGATGTTCTGTTTTCAAAAAATTATATAAGTCCTCTGAGATGACTTTCTGAAATAGGGAGTCATCCAGGAATAATTGGATCTTCCTGTGTGCAAGGGTAACTTCATTCCTAGAAGAAATCTGGAATTTTTCAGTTTCAGAAAACATCACAGTAAATTGATTCACACAGTCCATGTTGTTATAAAGAACGACACCCCCACCCTTGTCAGGCTTCATAATTCTAACTGATTTATCAGTTCTAAATTGGTTTAAAAGTGTGTGCTTTTCCCTGGTTGGATTATTTTTTTTTATGTTTAAAGTGTTTGAACTCATTCTGAATATTCACCTCACATGCTTTTTCCAAAGCCAAGATGACAGGGTGAAGTGGTGGGTTAAAGCAGCTTTTCTTTTTCAATTTCTGACTGTCCAAATTAATGTTAGCTTCTTATCCTTTGAACAAAATCTTAACATTTAATTTTCTGGTATATAATTTTAACTCTGTGACAATATCCACTGTGTCCAGTTTAAATGTAGGGACAAATTTAAACCCTTTTCTAAATAAAAAGAAATAAGTTGGATCCAACCCCTGCTCGGTGTAATTATAGATTTTAAAACCATCCATAAAGGCATATGTACCTTCATGTGTTAACTCAATGTTTTCACTTACACCTAAAAAATCTACCTGCGGTTGTTTCTGTAACCTCCCCTGTTGTTCCCTCTGTTGTTGTTTCTAGGAGTGTGGGTGTCCCCTAAAAAAAACTCTCTGTCTGTTCCTATTTTCTATACGTTCAGACCTTCTAAGAGTTGGAAAATTTGTTTTATATTGATCTGATGACTGGTCATAAACTGCACCCTCCTTATTAAAAAAACGTTCATTATGTGGTGAAATTGGTTGGGGCTCATATGCACCATTTATGTCACTTTGTCTACTATCAGTTTGAGTCCCTATGAACCATCTGGGTAGGGGGTACACATGTTTTTTTAAATAGTTGTCATCCCTTAATTTTTTACTTTTATGTTCAAAATTAAGCTTAACACTTATCAACCTTCTCAAAAATCCTTTCATAATGTACAATATTAAACTCAAACAAATCATTTGTAAGCAGAGCATTCATCTTTAGTTCATCCAACATTAGCTTAATACGTTTATTTGTTTTTATTATAAAATCTATTAGTTCCAGACCAAAACGGTCAAAAAGTGTAAATAGTTCTTCAGTGTCACAATTATTAACCTCCATCCCAATAGGGAATTTATATAGTCTAAGGCCTTTCGGTACGTGTCTTTTCTTATAGCTTTCCTGTAAATATAGACTCTCACATTGAATAGCATATACCTTTTGCAGCAAATTTTCTAAGTCCCTCATTGTAGTCTTAAAAGGTTTAAATTCCTGCCCCACTACTTGGTGTAAATCCTTTTCTGGAAATAAAACATCCCTCATAATTCATTCTCTGAAGTTCAAAGGGGATGTGCTGCTGGTTGCTGTACTTACCATGTTTCCACCATTCATTTGCGGCCGTATACTGAGTTTAGTTTAGTTCTGATGAAGTCCCCGAAGGTTTATACAGGGGATGAAAGCGCTTAACAAATAAAGATTTTGGTACCTGGCATCATCAAATGGCATTTGTGTGGAACTTAAAAGAAATAAGATAGAGGATTTGCCTTCAGATTCAGGGAGGGCAGAGATAACAATCAAGGACAGAGCATACCTGGTCATGTTGCGCTGGTAATTAACAGCCCTAAAGGCTAAAGTAGAAGCAGTGCAAACTTTCTTGCCAATCCTCTCCAATGCCCTACTAGCTTTATCACAAGCCAAAAGTTTTGAAGGTTTATCAGAAGAGACCGACACCACGGCAGGATCAGAAGAAGGATATTTAAATAAAAACTGACAATCCTCAGGAACCTTACAGAATCTATTAGGTTTCTTAGGAACAGCTGGCTGAGAATCAGGAGACTTGGAAGCAGCAATGAAAGTATCTAACAAGCTGGCCAACACAGGAAAAACTGCCGATGGTTTAGGAGTATCCACCTGAAGCAACTCATATCATCTTCTCTGAATATCAGACACTTGAGAAGAATCCCACTTAAAGAATTCCATCTTCCTAGAAATTCTGTCCTCTAAGGACAATTCCTCGAAAGGAGACTCAGGGCTAACAGACTCCTCTTCAGCAGAACTATAATCCAAAGGTGAAGACATCTGTGAAGAATAGGACAAACACTCCTCACCAGGCCCTGAATCCTCATTCAAGACAATTTTGTCTTTTCTTAGAAGGCACATCAGCCCTAACAAATACCAGAGGTTCTGTCCCTTGGTGAAATTAGATAAGAGAACCCAGAACTTCATCCCTGACCAATATTTCCAGAATCCCTCTATGACCCCCTGAGATAATCAAACGTGGTTCCTCCTCAATGTCCAGAGCAAACGCCTGTAAAGCCTCAAAGGACATGGGAAAAGGTGGATGCATGTCGGCCTCCTGCTGGGTCATGGCAGAGGAAATGGACAGACGGTGAATGACCTACAGAGCTATTAACTGCTTCAAGAGGGAAGTCAAATATAGGATGGACAGCTAAAGAATCAGGTCAAGACTTCTTGGCCTTCTGTTTAACTAGTAGTAGCATCTTGGGGTTAAAGGATTCTGCCATGGTACCTTGGGCTAACTGCTTAAGCCATTGGTTTTCAAGATAAATGGCCAGGGAAGACAAATGGCTTCCGAGTGTCTTAGGCACAAATTCCTTACAAATACAAAAGGTATGGTCGTGGGAAGCAACCAGACAAAAAAGACATTTCATGACAATCCTTATGGGGAATTTGCATCTAACACTAACATCTTCCCTTCTTGGATGACAAACTCTAGGCAGTAAAAGAAAATACAAGACCAAGAAGTAAAAAAAAAAAAAAAAAAAAAAAAAAAAAAAAAAACCAACAGGGCATTGTTAAATGTTCTGTACAGCAACAAGGCATTCAGACCAATGCCAAAAATGGCATTCGAACTTGCGGCAAAAGAAGTTCTACATAGTTGTGTCCGTATGTACATTTTATGCCCTACATTCTGTGTGGTGAGCACAAATGTAACGTATGGTGCATACAAGATCTTTTTGGCATTTTTTTTTTCACTGGCTGAGCTTCGGGCAGCCTTGAGCAGGACATCCCTTATATGAAGAATACTGCAACAGTGATATAGGACATAATGAGATACTTGTGGCAAATCTTAATCATGAGCAAACATACCTAACTACACCTAATGATAGACACAGCTATGTAGAATACAGTACGTTTCCTTTAAAATACTTGAAAGCAATTATATTCTCTGTTATATTTCAATTACAATAATTTTGACTATGACACATTCAGAAAAGATGATAAAATAATTAAAAGGGAAAATAAAACAAAAGCATACTCCACCAAGGTGTGTTTTTCTACAGGTGGGATAAATGACGTAACTGCACAACAGCTACTTTTCTTACAGCTCCAAGCTTTCATCTTCGGCAGTCTATTTAAATTACCTCCTGCCAGTGTTAACACCTGAAAATTTAATGAATGCTTATTTCTTGGCAAATGAAGACTTGAGTTAAGTAAGGTAGCATTCATCCTGGTGACATATTAATTCAATGTCATGGAAGGATCTTTTTTTTTTTTTTCATCCCTGCCATCTGCCAACCTAAAGACCCCATCTTTCACAGGATGTTGTGAGGCATACAGGGATAAAGCTCTGACTATGTCACAGAAGAAATGAGCTTGAAGAGTGGTGTGGGTGCCTGTAAGAGCTGGCAGGAGAAAATGGGAGTGACCAACCATTGCTACTCCTTCTTTCTTTGGGGGAAGGGTGGTAGTTCTGACTTTCTATATGTGCGACATCTACCAGGAGTACTAGGTGTCTACTCTGTGGAGTTTGAGTTTAGCAAGCTCATGCTGCAGTCTGCAAGATGCACTGTGAATCAAGGGTTCCCTGGAGGGCAGCTATAGCACAGCTCAGAAGAGCCATCACAAATGAGTGGTGGTGCTCTACCAAGTGGGAGAGGGCAGGCTGGTCTACTTTCCCACCTGACTCTCGTCATGAGTGGATGAGCAAATTGGAGATTACTGGCAGGAATGAATCGGCCAGAGAGCTCAAACCTGCCTGGGAATCCCCAGCTCCTGGAAACACTGAATGAATGGGAAGACTGAGCAAAGGCATAGAAAACATTATGTCTGGTTCTACAGGGATGCAAAAGAAAATTAAAAAAGAACCTTCGTCATGGTCTACTCTTCCATTCATTCACTCGATAACCACCAGGGCACTAGCCAAATGAGGGGGGCCATCACTGAAGCAAACATCAGGAGTGGCTCATTTTTCTTCATTAAGCACTATCCTGATTGTGCATGCTTGGTAACACTCAGAGGGATCAGACTGCAATAACAAAAGTTAGGGAGTGTTAATTACTTCAGTGAGTAACACACACCTACGTAACAACCCTATCCCCTTGAAGACAGTGTTCCAGTGGGGGGTCTTCAGTCTTCACTAGGGATTATTCCGTGGAAGCATGCACCCTGGCCATGCTCTTCCACATCTCCCCATCTAAGAAATGGTGATCAGGCTAAGCCATGTCACTCTACCCCCTCCACTCAAACCAGCTCCAGCAGGCATCCAAGGAGCTACATGAACTTCGGTTGCATAGACTGCAATCATAGCTTTACCTATCTTTGCCAATGGAGCTGGCATGAGGCCCAGTTTTTGCTAACAATGAAGATGCTGTCTGAAAGATTTTATCTGGGAGGGGGAAAGGGCAAGGATCAAGTAGAATAAATTTATTCTACCATAAGAACATTGTGGATTAGGATTACCTGATTTGCTGGGATATCTTACAGCTAAACTGTTAAGGCTCATGCACATACCACAAGCAGGTATATATAATCCAAAGTGGAAAGGGATAATGATGAAGAAGGGGAGAAATTCAAGAAGTCGGATTTTGGATGTAGATCCTTAAGGAGAACAGCCAAGTAGATTACTATATTCATAAAGGACACAAAGAGACTGGTGAGAGTCGCAAAATTGATTTTAAAAGTTTTTTTCAAAAGCAATATTGTTTTAAGGACTTTAAATTACCCTCACAGCATGAGGGAGATTATGAAATGAAGTTTGACTATAATATAAAATTGTTAGATTATGTTTTTTTTCAATACAAAAATTATGATATGGAGAATGCATACCTGAGGGAATGTTTACGTTTAAAAATTGTGCCTAAAGGCTTGAGGGTGGTGAAATATCCTAATAAAGTGAAGGAAGGAAGTATTTTTCACCAGGAATTGTTAGAAATTTTTGATAATTGTGGGTTTGAAATATTAAAAGCCATTATTAGAGAAAATGAAAGGGAAATGAAAATTCTATCTAGTAAAATTGAAGGTATTAACCAGAAAATTACAGAAGATTTGTTATTTTCAGTAGAGGAAGGGCAGAGACAGTATTACGATATGTTGCAGAAGATTGATAATAATATTAATAAAGCATATATTAGGAAAAGTAGGAAGTTAGATAGAGACATTAAAGAATATAAGGACAAAGTGTGTTATCCCAAACCAAGATATTTTTCGTACAGAAACCATAATGATTTTGGTACGGATAGGAGAGGGAATGAGCACTTTGTACCAAATGGAGAAGATGAAGTAGGTGATCTGAATAATTTGGATGAATACCGGGCTTTAAGGAGGTCAGAGAGAATAAGAAATTACCAGCAAAAAAACTACCAGTATGGGGTTATATAGGGGCAAGGGGCATGCAGAACAACAACTACAACAGCAGCAACAAGAGATTTCAGCAGTGGAATTGATAGAAGAACATATGTTTAGCAATTGTATCAACACAGATTGTATTTTTTCCCAAGGCTGCATCAATAAATATCAGGGTTATACTATTTACAATTATAGTAAATATGAATTAAATAAAGCACATTTTTCATTACTATCAAAAGGTCTTAAATTTGTTCCTAATACGAAGGCGGATATTAGTAAGGTGTTGATTGACCTCAAGTTATTTTTAAGAAAGAAAAAATTAGAACTGTTTTTTCAGGGACATGCTAGTACTGGGGAGAAATGTGAGGTTTTGAAAAGGAAAAGTTTGTTCAACCCACCTTTACACCCACAATTAAGAAATTTTGAGGCCGTAATGGAGAGTAGACTTAGAGCTGAGCTCCCAAGGAACAATATTACATATAACCTTACTAAGGAAGAATATGGGTTATTAAAGGAATTTAGGGAGGACACTCCAGTGAGAGTTATGAAACCAGATAAAGGTGGAGGTTCTGTTATTATGGATAATATTTTATATGAAGCTAAGATGATGGAAATTTTAGATGATTTAGACAAATATGTCAGAGCCTCTTTAAATGAGATTAATATAGGTAATAAAAAAATATATGTGGTTTTAAATGACTTGCTTATGGAACGCTCTATTGATGTTGAAACTTTTAAATACCTTCATGTTGAGAAACCTAAGGTCCCCTCTATTTTTGGGATACCAAAAGTACATAGAGACTTGGAAGACCCCCCTTTGAGACCTATTGTTGCTTTGGAGGGCTCAGTTACTGCACCACTGGCGAGATGGTTGGATGTAAAGCTAAAGTCTTTATCTATGGGAGGCCAGGGGACTGTTAAAGACTCTTGGGACCTCTTGTGTAGTATAACTCAGGATTTGTATGATGACAATATTACTTTTATAACTATTGATATAGTGGACCTTTTTTCATCTATACCCCATAATGAAGGGATGATGTGGTTTGAAGAAGCCCTGATCAATTATGGTAAATTTAATAATAATGAATTTCATTTGATCCTAGTTTTTATGGAATTAGTTTTAAACAACAACTTTATTCATTATGAGGGAGAATTTTTTAAGCAGATTCAGGGAGTAGGGATGGGTGCAAGATGTGCCCCCACATATGTTAATATCATTTTAACAGCTTGGGAAGAATAATTTATTATTAATTCAAAATATGCCCATAATTGGAAATTTTACAAGCGTTTCTTGGATGATATGTGCTTTTTATGGGTGGGCACGATGGATGAATTTTTAGAATTTTTTAAGTATATCTCAGAGTCCACTGATTTTTTAAAATTTACTTATAATAAGGATAAAGAATTTTTTAATTATTTGGATATTTCTATAGGCAAAAGTGAGGGTTGTTTTTATTCTAAGATTTTTAGAAAGCCAACATTTTCGAATTCTTATTTGGCTTTTAATAGTGCTCACCCTTACCATCAGAAAAAGGTATTGTTAAGGGACAATATGTGAGGGGTAGCTGTATGACATCAAGGGAGAGTGATTTTGAGGTTGAATGTAAGATTTTGCACAATATGTTTATGGATCGAGGCTACCCCTAAAGATTTTATTGAGCCTATAGAAAGAGAAGTTAGGGAAGGTAGATATGACAAATTTAAACCCATTTTGGGTTCAAATTTTGTCTTGAATGAGATGAAATCTACAAAGCTTAACAGTGAGGGTACAGGCAATTTTGTAGTTGATTATAATGGTAGTGCACCTAGAATTAGGAAGATTTTGGGGGAAGAATGGTGTAGGTTTGGTCAGATTTCGGATTTGAAATGTATCTTTGAAGAACCTTTGAAATGTACATATAGAAGGGGCAAAAGCTTAAAGACCATTCTGGAAGGTAAATATGGTATGAAAAAAGTTAAGGAAGGGAAACTAGGAACCTTTAAATGTGGAAGGTGTTCCCAATGCCCATTTATTTGTACTAAGCAAACAATTTTTTTAGAGAGCAGGGACAGACTGATCCAGAGCAAATATTTTGCAAACTGTCACACCTCTGGGATAGTTTATTTAGGTTTGTGTGATCATTGTGATGCATTTTATATAGGGAAATCGGGAAGAAAGCTAAAAAATAGAATTTATGAGCATTACTATGAGATAAAAACAAACTGTACTAATAATGCTTTATACCGACATAAATTAATTTGCCAGGAAGCTAAATTTAGCTTCTTTGTGTTGGAAGTAGTGGAAAAGGATGTAAGAGGTGGGCTATGGGAAACTTCGATTGAGTATAAAGAGCTGTTGTGGCAGCTTTCCTTGGAGGCAAATAAACCTCCAGGTCTAAATGATGCCATCTCTTTAGCACCTGTACTCAAGCTGAGATCAGCTAAGCTTTAAGTGTTTTCATTTTATGTTTTTTTATTTTTTTTTTCTATATTTATCTTATTTTAAATGTGTATTAAAATCAGTTTACATTAAAGTGTTGGTAGTATAGGATACCACAAGCTGTAATGCTTTTGCTGGTTGCATTAAAGAATTTAGTTTGTTTTATTAGATTAAGTTATTATAAAGTTTTTATTAAATTTTGATAATAATATTAATTTATTAATCCATTAATGTATCAGGTCAGTGTGGGGGGAATCCATTATAATATATTTTAATGTATGTGTTGTATGCATTATGTCTTACCCCTTTAAATGTTTAAGTATCTTGTTCCCTTTAATTAACTAATTGTTTAATTATTTTGATGAATATATAAGGAGTGTTTTTTGTGTAGGTATGCATTTGTCTCCATCTGATGAAGTGGTTTAAACGAAAACGCAGTGCTGGTGAAATCGCGTTAGTGGACTGTATAGTCAAACTTATTGTTTCTGCGTTTTATTGAACTGAAGAGTCGTTTTAATAAAGGGATTCGTGTGGATTACGGATTTGTGCCTCTTCCATCTGTTCGGTATTTTTGGTGTTTTGGTGAACATTGGAACAGTGATTCTTTTTGGATCAAGTAGAATAAATTTATTCTACCATAAGAACATTGTGGATTAGGATTACCTGATTTGCTGGGATATCTTACAGCTAAACTGTTAAGGCTCATGCACATACCACAAGCAGGTATATATAATTCAAAGTGGAAAGGGATAATGATGAAGAAGGGGAGAAATTCAAGAAGTCGGATTTTGGATGTAGATCCTTAAGGAGAACAGCCAAGTAGATTACTATATTCATAAAGTAGCAGAAAGTATTCCAAAAAATAAGCCAAAATGAGAATAGAGAAAAGAGATTTTGGCGACAGGAATGACTGCAATTAGGGGTACAGAGAAAAGGCAAGGGGGGGGTGGAATTTATTGGCGAAAACTGACAAAGGAACCAAGGTATTGGGAGCAAATATCTTGAGAGGGAAAGGTAAAAGAATGGGAAGAAGTCAAAAAGACATTTGGACTGCAGACTAGAGACTGCCTTCCCTATCAGGGATTGATATCTGAGACTAGACAAACAGAAAGGGATACAGCTTCGAAAGAAAAATTGCCAAGGACTCCAAAGATAACCACAAGGTATTCTTTAGCTATGTCAAGAATCTAAGTGGCAATGCTCAGATCTGCTCGGAGTTAGTGCAGAATGGCACAAAATACACTGAACCGACTGATATTGCCAACATCCTGGCAGACAGGTTCAGTCCAAACTTCACCCCACTCTCACCCCCAAAAGGGCTCATAACCATACCAGAAGAATGTAGAGCCCCTGAAGTCACACTCAGGTTAAAACAGCCCTATCCTAAGCCAAAAACACAGCATCAATGAGACTGGACGGTGTCCCAAGCTGCATCCTACATGAGCTCAAATACGAACTAACCCCTCACCTAAACACACTGTTAAACTCGGCCTCTCCACAAGTTACATACCCATAGAGTAGCGCACAGCAACAGTTATTCCGCTCCACCAAGGTGGACCCACAACAAACCCAGGAACTATCGCCCTATAAGCCTGACTAGCTTGGTCTGCAAGGCTATGAAGCGCATCATCATGGAACTTATTAACAGAGACACTGGGAACCTCCAAACACTGGACCCTACCCAGTTCGGCTTTAAGGGAGATCATGTCTCCTAAACCTGGTGGACTTTTTTGAGACAGTTACCAAGGCTATAGACGAGGGAAAGGTGGTACACACAGCCAACCTACACATCGCAGAGGCCTTCGACACCATTCCCCATTCTGGTATTATAGACAAGCTCACTAGCCTGAACATAAACCTCTACATCACAAGATGGGTTGCCAACTGGCTCACGGACAGAATCCACATGGTAAGAGTTGTGAAAGCTAGGTCTGACTCTAAACCGGTTACAAGTGGCGTTCCCCAGGGCTCAGTCCTAGGACCCCTCCTGTTCGGCATATACTTCTCAGAGGTACAGGCAAGCACAGAAGCACTATGGCTGACAAAGTTTGCAGACGACTGCAAACTAGGGGCTATAATTGACTCTGGCTGACACAGACATCTTCCAAAAGGGTCTCACTGAGACGGATACCTGGTGTCAAAATCATGGCCTCAAGCTAAATGCCAAAAAGTGCATAGTCTTTCCCTTTGGAAAAAATAAACAACCCACAAACTACCACAAAGGTGGAGTCCCCTAAATACGGAAGACGTAATAAGGGATCTGGGGACCCAAGTAGATAGTAATCTCTCCTTTGATAATCACATTGCCAAAGTGGTTAGAAAATCCTTCTACGTGGCCCACCTTTTTACAAAAGGGTTCGCATCCAGATCAAAAGAGGTCATTGTGCCCTTCTACTCATCACTCATCAGACCCATCACAGAGTACAATGCCCCATTTGGGATGTACCTTACAAGACACCTGCAACAGCTTGAAAGACCACAGAAGTACTTCACCAAGAGGATCACTGGCCTCAAACAGATGCCCTATGCAGCTCGACTGAAGAAACTCCAGTTGTACTCGGTTGCACACCGCCTACTCAGAGGTGATCTCTGCCTGACATACAAGGCCATGTCCAACCAAGAAATGATGGACATGCTCCACCTAAAGAAAACCTTATCCCCTCGAGCCACATGCTCTAGGGATCTAAACCTCACCACAACAATAAATAGGACGTGCTGGAGGGACAGATTCCTGTCCCAGAGACTTCCCAGGCTTTGGAACAAGATTCCAATCTACATTAGGGAGAGTTCCTCACTAACACTCAAGAGAAACCTTGACATGTGGATAGGAAACAAAGTTTACCTCGGGGATCACTTCAGTGGCGCTAGCTCTATTGGACAGAGGCACAGGGAACTAATCTAAGGGGGTGGCAAACACCAACACATTTTGGCTAGGCTTATAAATGCCTTTGGGCAGATAGCCTAGTACCTACCTATGAACCTAAGACAGTATAGTTTTTAAGTGAATCTAGAACAGAAGCTCCTGTTAAAAAAGGGATAATTAGCAGGACATATACAATACTGCACAATAAATATAGTAATCAATCAGAGTTAGAGGAGGTTTGAAAAAAGACTGGGAACAGAGACTGCATAAGCAATTCACAAGGAAACAAAGGTAGAACATATGTATAGCTCCCAAATATGCAACAAAGTCTTAACAGTTTAAGATTTTTGCTTAGAAGTGTTTGCACAGTGCATTGACATGTTTATATAATGAGGAAACTCCAAAGAATCTTTCCTTGGTAGATGGCAAATGTTGGAGGTATGATGGGGAAGAAAAAGGTAATTGGGAACAGATGTTTTTGAAGTGTAATGAGTTGGAAGACTTAAAAAAATTCCTACAGAGGAAACACTGGGTAGCAAATGGATGTAACTAAAGAAATTATTCTTTTAGCTGGGATACAGAATCTGAACTGCCTAGACACAGTAAGGCCTTGCTAAGTTTAATTCTGGTGGCTACCAAAAAAAAAACAGTGACAAGAAAATGAAAATGGAAGTCTAAACCAACTGTATCTGAAGTACTGAATACTGTAACAGAGAGAAAAGAAGTGGAATCTTTAGAAAAGGGTAGGAGCAGAAGAAAATGGACATTTTGGAACAATGCATGCAGAATATTTTGAAGGAGTGATAAATTCATCAAATAATGATGCAATGGTGATGTTTGTCTTTTCGGCTTTTCGCCACAGCGGAACTCCGGTCTGCTAATGATTGGTAGTAGATTTTTAGGTTGCTGTGTTGCCAGCCCAACACCCAACCTTCAGCGAAGGCACGCCCATTCATGCATGTCTTTCGGAAGCCATTCGACCGCGGGGAGGACATTCAGACTCCACACAGAAGGCACTCCCTGCATACTAGCTGAGAATCGAACAGGAGAACCTCTTGCTGTGAGGCAACAACGCGACCGCTGTACCACCGCGGCATAATGATGCAGGTGATAAATATACAAAACAATATTATATATGTGATGTATAATGTTTGCAACTGGGAATATGTTACTATACTTTGTTTTTTTATACAAATATATGTTTGCTTATATCTTAATTGATGATTCAATAGATACTACACTTGAAACTAAAAAAAAAACAATAACAAAAACAAACAATGAAGATGCTGTCAGAATACAAACTACAGATTCTAATGCAACTCTGATGAAGCACTAGTTAGGTTTCCTCTTGCAACAGTGTTCCCTCCATATTTGGAAATGAAACCATCTAATAGAAAACACAGTTAAGATGATGGTTGCTGGCACAGTGACAGGCATAGGTTTTGTTACTGGTCAAACAGGTTTAAATGGCAGGCTGCATGTCAGATGGCCACCTACAAGAGTTAGCACTGAGTAGCTGATAGCCTGTGACCCTTTTGCTTGGGTGACACAGTACAATAATCTGACCATCTAGAGTCAGCTATAGGAAAAACATCAGCTACTAACCTAAATACATATACACAACACAACACAGCAACCTTGTGAATAATTACAGGAGTGTGTGTCTCTCACTTCAGGAGCGCAATGTCTGCATCAGAAAAAGAGAAATACAGTACAAGCAAGCAGGATTGTTCAGATAACCCAACAGACCAGAGTTGTTTACCTCTATTCCCCCATAATAACTCACCAAAAGAACACATACATGAGAGGAGAAGTGATCCACAAAACAGCTGTCAGTTACACTGCTGTCAAATCCATTGCATAAAAGCTTTTCTGAATACAGTTCTTTGTGATCAAAATAGCAGACTTTTATTGTTGATCCATAAGAGGCAAGAGGGGATTAGGCAGTTTTTGCACATAAAGAGTAAAATAATACCTACATATATTGCAGCAAGCCACAATGACCATCAAGCCACACTTTCAATGCCCAAATGGTCCTTTCACTCATTCATTCATCCTGGGCTGAGAGTCCTTCAGCCCATTTGTTCTCCTGAAAGTTGGAATCCAGCCAGCTGGGAGTTTTGCCATCATCCTCACAGGAACTACAGCTTTTCTTTAAGTCTCTATTGTTCTGATGTGCATACCCTGAAATATGCATGGGATAGGTATGCAATGGACTGCCATAATATATGTAACCAGCTTCAGTGCACAGATCATCTGTGGCCCAGGCCTCCACATGATTCCATCTCATTTATCATGCAAGTCGGCCCAGACAGACACCTCTTGCCCTGGGAGGGACAAGAGCTGATATAACTGCTAAGTTAGTTTTCAGCTCTCTTTGCCAGCTACACTAGATGTCCAAGCCTTAATCAAACTTGAGATGCCTGGGCCACAATCAGGACTTTACCACTCTATACTACTGAACTGTCAAAAGTGAAAAAGATAATATGCATAATCTTTTTAGGTTAGAGTGCATTTGGAGAAATGTGACAATATTTTGTTTTGCTTTATATTTGAAACAACCATTTTTTGTTGTACTATTTTCAAAGTTGCATTTTCAGGTGGCTTTAGACATGCTTTTAATTTCTAAGTGGGTGCAAATTCATCAGATAACCTTTTTTAATTCTCTATAAAATCCATTGTCTTGCTTTTTGAGGGCCTAAGTAGTCTAGAGGATTCATCTCAACAGCCAGGAAGATCTCTGAAAGAAAGCAAAGATTTCTGAAACATATTGAACACAGAGGCACCACTGGTCCATTTAAAGGGACTTTACTTAAAAGTTAGTTCCATCTGCAACAAGCCTGGAATTATTTCCAGAAAGATACATGAAGGTCACCTGGATGTACATGAAATTCAGTCCCTGTTTGATGGCTGTAGTGCTCTTGGGATCACTGAAAATCAGAGCCCTACGCTGGGCATGTTGCTCACAATTTGCTACCATCCTCGTTTGCAACTGAACAATGCAAAAACTGTAACAACCAAGTCTTTTCAGTAAGTTATGGGAAAAAGCTGCATTTTGTGAACTTTTTCATCCACTGTCTACCCACTGGTTTGAGGACAGTTTTTTACCAGTTCATGGACATTTCTGTTAACAGGGTTGTAACCCCTAACTTGTTATGGGTGAATTTGATATCTGGTCAGTGATTTTGTGGATCATAGTTCATTAACTCCTTTGTATTATGAGGCTTCTGGCCTTTCTAAAGTTATCTCTGCTATCCTTCACTTTGGACATCATATTTGACTTAAATCTCCAAATCTGTGTTTCTGTCTCTGACATGGTGGTTGAACCTGTCTCATAGGCTCCCTTGACCTTGAGCTGATGGATTACATCAAGTAGGAGGCTGTAATAACTACGCAATTTGCACTCGTCTCCCACAGTTCTTTTCAGTACTACAAGAGCTTTTTCTGGTCTATAACATGACCTTGCGATTCTACCTAGAACTACTTATCCACCTCATGCTTATTCTTGACCTTGAGCTGCATTAGCTCAGGAGATTAAGGCAGAGGCTTCAGTATAAAGGGAGACACGCTAGCTCTCATATAACATCAGTTTTGCTTACTGGCCTGTGCTCTCCTCACTTCTTCTCACATTCTGAGTATCACTCATCTTTAATTTAGAACCAGAAAGTAATAACTGTGCAGTGGCTCACTTACATCTCTGAAAGTCTAATTTTTAATGAAAATACTCTTCGTTTCTATCAGGCCATCTGATAACGTGAAACTACGACTTATTCGCTGAGATCAACAATCACAGGTGAATGATTGGGGGGGGGGGGCAATGCTTAGTAAGGCCAAGCAAGAGTGAAAGGAAAGAGTAGAGCAGGCTCACATTTAGATGATTCTGCTGAGAATGGACAGGATAATAAGAAAATGAGGATTTTATATGACATGTATCAAGGTGTGTGGTACCCCACTGTCTGGGGTTAAGGAGCCTGTGCTGATGGGAATCAGTAGTAAGCCCAAAATGAGTGTAAGGCGGTGTATTATGTTCTCTTTGGTGTTACAGAATGTATGGGGTCTCCAAGTGCAATTTGCAAGTAAACACGTCAGCACTTTTGTTACACAAACATATATAAATTGCACTGGCATGATCCATTCTCATTCTGCAATAACATTTATAAAGTCCTCATCTAAACATTCCACCCTTCAAGGCTTAGTAGAAATCTCAATACAGTTTTGGTTTTCCCTCCTATGGTACAAGTATACTTTATACAATCTCCATCGAAAACATCTCTTTCTAGAGTTACGGCCTTCTTTTTTAATAGCTTTAATTATAAACTGAGGAACTGCTATTGCGACTATTTGAAACATACCCTGAATTACCTGATAATTGAGCTGGATGAATCTTGTTCAAAAATACATAATTACCCTTTAATCAATAAACATACTTCTTGAAGGGATCAGTTTTCTTTTTCCCATTCCAGGACAATGATTTGCTCTATCAGTTCATTCATATGTGCAGTGATGCAAAAGTTCACTTCGCCACCAGATGGAGGATTAGGCCATAAAATACAAAACTTTCTTACTGCTAGGATGCCGTCAAGAGCCTTTACGGCAACAGCCATACTCTGTTCAGCAACCTGGGTGCACAAGAAAGATTAAACATCAGCACTTTGAATTGAAAGCAATGCCCATGCAGTCAGCCAAAGAAACTTTTTGCAATGACCTCAAATGATCATGCAATACAGCTATCCGTGATGTTCATTAACACGATCCCTGTGTGCTGCAAGAGTAAATGCATAAGCTCTACTCACTTGTACCATTAACACCAGTAGCTTGAAACACTGAATACACTTACTGAAACCAGGGAGGTCCAGGATGGGAAAAGATTTCCATGCTGTTAATAACTTACAAGGGAGGGGAAGGGAAGCCTTGGCCTCATTCTGAAGAAGGGCCATGTTTGTGTGATCCCTTTGAATATAATGGTCTGTACTTGTCCAAAGAGATGAAACGGACAGCGTCTGTGGCAGAACCTAACAGCTGTAAGATGTGAATCCTCTGTTCAAAAAAATAATCCGCTGGTCCTTGTCCTGCACTAATGGCATAAAGGAATGAAGCCTAAACTATGGCCCAGGTAACCAGAGTTCAATTAGAAGCACACGTGCTTGCTAACACTGACAGGGAAGATGGGCATGTCTATCCAGGGAGGAAATAGTGGTCTCAGCTAGCTCATGCTGCTACTCCACTGACAAAGCCTCCTCAAGAGGGTGGGTGTATGCCACCATGCAGGGAGAACACAGGTGTGGCTGCCCAAGCGTGTGACAGTAGCCCTTGCCACAGCATATGGAAAACTACGAATGAGCAGACAAAAGGGCACAGGCAGTCTGTGTACTGACATAAGTGCTCAAGTCACCACCATAGGAGGGATTAAGTGATACTCAGTAAAAGGCCCTCATAGTTGTGATACTGGTGAGGATACATCACCACCGATGTCTGCTCGTATGACAGCCCCATAAATGACTCTTACCCCAGTACAACTGGGGATTTCCAACTGTTGGGGAATGAATGAACATCTAGTAGGGGGGAAGGTTTGATGCTCTGCAGATGGGGTGCGGGGGAGACATCATGCATTAACAACAAACAAGCAAATAAATAAAAAGAACAACTGGTCCTTTCTAATGATTTCTTAGGTCATGCCAGACTCTCATAACTAATCATAAAATTAGCAGTCCTGGCTACAGTCAGGATCATGGTTGCTGGGCCAGTGCGACTGTCCTACTGACATACTTGGCTGGTACTGCTGGAGAGCAATAAGGACTTTCTTGGTCTGCTAAAGTACTTCTTCCTTCACTGTTGGCCTAACCTGGAAGATGTGAAGCCAAAGCCTGGATCTGTGATGCAAAGGAAAGAAATCTGACCTGCAACTCAAGTGACCAGGGCTCAATTAGTGGCTCTGGCACTAGAAAACCAGTCAGGGAGAGGTGGAGTGAAAGCGAATGGCCCACTTGCCCCTTCTGAAGAACAGCTATGTTTGGTGTGCTGTCAGAGGCACACAGGGCAGTGCCAATCTCAGTGGTGAAGACAACAGAGACCATCATTCATTCAGCAGGGGGTAAGAAGCAAGGCTGCTTGGAAAAAAGAAATACCCCTAGTGGAAGTGAGGAGATGCCCTCCAAGGAGAGCCCATTACACATACCTCTCATGAGCCTCAGTAGGTGTGGAAGTGGAGAGGGTCAAGGAGAAAAATGAAAAAAATAACTGAACTACCCCTAATGACTTCCTCTTTTGGTTAGTTCTCACTTGACCGGCAGTCCAAGATAAGGTCTGATGGTCAGCAGGCAACAGGGGGAAAAATGCAAAAAAGAAAATGGGAAGCCCAAAAAAGGAAGGGAAGGGCTATAGATCCTCAAATAAAGTAAGGGTCCAATTTCTCTACTAGGCTGAATGAAAAGAACATTTTTCTTCAAGAACAAGTGATCCAAGACTACCTTCCTGAAATCTTCAATGGGATAGGACTGCCTCAGCCATGGCATTCTCTATCGACATGTATGAGCCTGCTGCCTTACCAAGGCATTAGCATAAACGTTGCAGTGAACTATAATTTAACACACAGTGAAAACAACATAGAGGGCCCTGCATTCACTCCTCCTTCAGTTCATACTGAAGAAAGGCTAACAGCTTTTTGAGCACCAGAGAGCTGGAATCTGGTCAGGTGAAACATACAGTTGAAGGATCTAATTAAATCAGTCTGAAGTGTTTTTAATAAAAAGAGTGGAGTCATACACCTGTTAAATATTCAGCAAAAAAAATAATCCATCTCTGTATCAAATAACAGCAAGTGAACAGATCAACCACACAGAGAGTGCACCAGAGCTGCTCTTACATTTTACTTTCCCCTCATTTCTCCTCTGTTGCTGAAGAAGGCTTCCACATCCTCCCAAGACTGTTTTCAGGGCTCTCAGTCCCCAGTCATAATGTTGCTGAGGTGTCAAAAGCTCCCTGAAAAAAAAGAAAAAAAAAGGAGGGGCATTTGGTTATCATTTTTATCTTGTTGACTATGAAAAGCAAACACAAATATATAGGAAGCATTTCACAGGATTGAACAATAAAGGGGGTCCATCATTAGCCTGACTGCTGTTAACATACATATCACATTTTAAACATAACATAATATCTCAAAATTCCAGCCACAACATCTCTTTCAGGATTCCTGAATCATATGTCTGCCCATAAAGTACAAAATTGTGAAGTCTTCTGGATCACAGAAAAATTGTTCAGAAGCAAAGCACAATAAAAGCCACCAAAGAGGAAACCCTGTCAATATCAAGGAAAGTGAAATTATGCAAGTTGAACTTGCTATAACAGTAGATGCTTGAATAATCACTGCTACAGTAGCCTTAGCTATAAGGATTAAAACCTGGTATGGATATAACAGCCGTCCAGCTTCCAAAGCTTCAGAACACCTTCCACATGTGCAAACTATCCACAAGCTAGAAGTAAGTCTGTGACATGGATGTGAATTCCCAATTGAGGCCGGTGACAAGTTTTTAGAAGCCTTAGGCTATACCTGGCATGACACCTGTTTTGTATGTTCTATTTGCTGTACTTCATTGGAAGGGCAGGCCTTCTTCTCAAAGAAAGATAAGCCATTGTGCAAGAAACATGCCCATGGTGGTAACATTTAATGGACATCAGCGGAATGGAAGAAGAATCAACAGGTGTGAAAATAGCAATTTTACCTGTTGTTTTATTATGATACAATTATGCGATTTAATATTTATATAAATTTTAAAGAAAGGAAATACTAATGTCTGGGGAGACTTGTGTCATTCAGAATAATTTGTTTAATTGAAGCACCATGTTGTTGTGAGCTAATGTGTGCTTGCCAGTAGGTATATTTTTCCTGAGTGATTCCTAACCTTAGCTTAGTGGAATGTATCTGTAAAGACATTCTGGGAAACAAAATGTCATGCATCAGGGGGATACAGCAATAATTATGATCATCATAAACTTCAAGATTTATCTTTATGCTACTGAGATTGTACTTTTGTTATATGAAGCAAGAAACTATAGTACTTGTGCTCCATGCAGCTTCAGCTCATATAACAAGAGTAACCAACTTGTGAGATGCATCCAAATGTGCAGGCAGTTACTGAATTCAGCACTGTTCCATTGTTCATAGACACGACCTGACACTATATTCATCAGTTTAGACTTGTGGGGATCTGAGTCCTCCTAAAGTAAACAGCAGGCACAAGGTATGCACCAGCCCTGGATAACTGGGGGTGGGAGTTTGGCATAATGGTTAAGGTATTTACCTTATGAGCACAAGGTGCAGAGTTTGATACTCACATAGGGTAATCGGCTAGGCTTAAAATGGCCCTAAAGGGCCACTAGCCTAGTACTAATCTATGAACCTATAATCTATCTATAAGTTTACGCACACAGCCATTCAGAACTTTCCTGCTGCAGAGACAGGAAGCCTGAGTCCTGAAAGGACAATGTTAGGAACAACAAAAAAAGAAATGTCCACACCCTGGCATAAAAAGCACATCAAAACACAAGGGGGATGGAGGAAGGGACTGGCTACAGCAGCAATGATCATTTGAACATCTACTGTTGTGGCAAGTTCAACTTACAGAGCTGTACTATGTTCATCATACTGATCACTGCTGCAATAGCCTTAGCTAACTACATTAAGGAGGTGGAAGGAGAAGAATCCGGGAGGCCCTGGAAAATGATCCTAGCAAAGCTTGACTTGGACAGAGAGAAGGAATCAAGCTCATAGTGCTTTACAAAAGTATACACAGAGGATCAAGCAGCAGCTTCTACAAAACTTCTAGAATCCAACCCTTTCCAGAAAGCCACAGACAAAGCAAAAGGACCTGGTAGAGTGAACCTTGGCCCTGGCTGGAATAGATCTGTTATGGTAAATATAGCAAAAAAGCAATAGCCTTGAATGACCCTTTGGAAATAGTCTGTTTTGACACAGGCTGTCCCTTCTTACCTTCACAAGAAATGAACAACTGATCTGAAGATCAGAAAGATTTAGTTCTGTCAAGATAGTACTGGAGTTGTCTGTGGACATCCAAGTTATGCAGTATCCTTTCTCCCTTATTTTTAGGTTCGGGAAAAATACAGGGAGATGGACTGTCTAGCTTAAAGTAAACTCGGATACCTCTTTAGGTATAAAAGATGGATTAGTTCTCAAAGTAACCCTGTTCCTATGGAAAATTAGACATGATTAACTCACCATAAGAGCTTCCAGCTCAAAATGCCTTCTTACAGAAGTCAGGGCAATCAGTAAAACTGTTTTCCATGTTAAGAACATCAAGTCAGCCAGATTAGCTAGTTCAAATGGAACAAGTTATTAGCTTCTCTACACAAAATTACGACCCCAAGGAGGAGCCATCAGTTTTCTTGGAGACTTCTAATGCAAAACCCATTTCAAGAATATTTTGACATGATACTGCACTGAAAGAGGAGGATCCAAGGAAGACATGTTGAAATGGCTGAAAAACAAACAATGACAGAGGAATAAGAAAGGTCATAAGGTATTAACTCATACAAACACTGTAAAACCAGAGAACAACGTAATGCTGTTGGCACCAAATAGAAAACATTTTCTATTTGCAAACATATGACTTTCTAGTAGCAGGGTTTCTTGCCTCCATTAGTACCTACTGAACGTCCACAGTAAATAGATGCCTAAAAGGAATTAAGTCCCTAACATCCAGGCAGTCAACTGAAGTTGATTGATGTTTGAGTGTATCAAACACCCCTATTAATGTGCGAGTAGATCCCTTCTGTGAGGAAGCTTGTGGTAACTGCCCCTGGCCATTTACAAAAGAAGTGAAAAGCACAGTTGCCCGGGCCAGAAAGGAGTCACCACAATGATCTCTGGGGATTCCTTCTGAATCTTCAGAAGTACCCCATATATTAGTGGAAAGGGTAGAAAAGCACACAGAAACATTTCTTCTCAAGGAAAAGAAAAAGCATATGTCTTCCAGGCCTTCAAGCATGGAGTCCTGGATCAGAATCTTGACAGTTGATTGTGCAGTGAGGTGGCAACACAGTTTACTTGAGGAACTCCCCACAGATGATCAAATCTTGAAAGACCCCTGATCTAGTTTCCATTCATTAGGATCTGCCATGGTCCTGCACAGCATGTCTGCACATAATTTTTCTCTGATGGAATGTAGGATGCCAGCACAGTGAGACTGTTCTGTTAAGCAATATCTCAAGCTAGCATGTCTAGTCTGCAAAGGGTGTATGACCGGGTACCCCCCCCCTTGCTTGTTGATGTACCACAAGACTGTAGTATTGATTGTAACTCCTTGAAGAAGTCCCGGGGACCAAAGATGGTTCAGAGAGCCGAGTGCCTTAAAGAGGGCATGCAACTTCGTGCTATTTATGGACTTGTATCTGTCCATGGTATCGCACACCCCCTGCACTTTTATGACTCTTGAAACTGCTCTTCAGGCAAAATCTGAAATGCTTGTACTGACTAACTGTTGGAGCAGGGAAGTAGAAAATGAGACCTGGATTTAAGGATATGCCCAATAAGGCAAAACAACGTACCCAACACACTAGTCATAGGTGACTCTATAGTCAGGCACACTGACGTCCCACTCACCAGGCTAAACAAGGAGAAGGTTACTGTCAGCTGCCTGTCGGGTGCCAGGATCTGCCACATAACCCACACAGTCAGGTCACTCCACAACAAGTACAGATATGACTCTGTCATTGTCCATGTTGGTGTGAATGACCTGAGATGTACCTCTCTGGACTACATGAAAAGTGACATGGAAGAGCTCTCCGATCTTGAAGCCCAGGCAGGTATGACCCTAGCCCTGAATAGCATTCAGCCATCACTCAGAATGATACCGCAGTACAAGGACAAAATGATTAACTTCAACAATTGGCTAAACTTCTGGTGTCATTCTAAGGGGATCCAGTATCTGTCTGCTTGGGGTGACATGGTTGACAGACCACAATGCTTTGCCACAGATGGCCTGCACCTGTCGCCCATGAGATTCCAGATACTGACTAAGGCTCTTGCTGTCCCTATACTGCCTTTTTTAGGCAAGGTTCAAATAACAAATTCACCACTGTAACAGGAACAAGCAAGCAAAAACTGAATGCAATGCTACTCAATGCTAGAAGTCTAAATCTCAAAATGCACTCACTCGAGGCACTCCTTAAAATGGAGAACATTGATATCTGTGCAATGTCTGAGACCTGGTTCAAGGCTCCAGAGAGCACTCCTGCACTACCAGGCTATAACTCATACCACACTTTTCGGCCATGTAACCTGGACCAAAACACCAAAGGTGGAGGTGTGTCCATATTCATTAAGGATATCCACACCTCCAGACTAGTTGCTCAGCATAATGCATCCGAGGTTATCCAAGTGCAACTAACTCTGGGCAAAACTGCAATCTAAATTGTAGCTTGCTACAGATCCCCCACCATGCCCCAGGATTCCCACTCCTCTTTTTTTGATGTACTGGAAAATATTAGGGTTCAACCAAACACCCTAATAATGGGTGACTTCAACTACCCCACCATTAACTGGAAAAACTACTCGCGTACCAACTGCTTAGCTCAACACTTTCTGGAATTCATAAACTCCAATGCCCTAGATCAACTTATCCACACCCCCACCAGGGGCAACAATAACCTAGACCTAGTCATTACCAACATGAGTGACTGGTGTTCCACACCTGAAGTCAACTCCTCGTTGGTCCGATCTGACCATAAGCTAATCACCCTTGATATCCACATCCCGCCCCCACGCCCCATTAAGGAAACAATGGTAAAAAATTTCTCCAAAGCCAACTTCATGCTTCTTAAGACAGAAGTGGGGAACTTCATGACACCCATGCAGATGGACAATACAGTTACAACTGCTTAATCCTACAGAAATGCACTCTATAAGCACTTACACGAGTGCATGGATCGTGCTATACCAAACAGAACCAAGACGCTATCCTCCAAAAAAAGGAAGCCAATCTGGTGGTCCCCTGCCATAACCAAACTGTACAACAAAAGGAAGAAACTGTTGCAAAATAGAGTAAAATCCCATGAATGGAGGAGCTCCCTGGTCAGCTTCAGTAAGAAGTTGAGATCCCTTATAAGATCCTCCAAAGCTAGCTATGAAAACAAAAATGCCACTAAATCTAAGGACAACCACAAAGCATTCTATAGCTATGTCAAGAATCTCGATGGCAACACCCAGATCTGCTCAGATCTATCATTAAGGCCAGGTGGATATCAAGCATTCAATTTAACCTGCCATAAATATTCTTTCCAACCCAACTCATCTTCTGCATCAAATCTATTAGTAACATTTGTTACTTCATCCAATACAACAAATTTAAAATCTACATGACATCCTGCGTTATTTTTATAATGTTTACTAAGTGCATTTTTGTCATCTTTTGTAAGGACAGCATATTTATGCTTATATATTCGTCTATTGAGTTGTCTTGTAGTATGCCCCACATAGAAGGAATCACAGCACATGCATAATACTAAATAAACAATAAACTTAGATTTGCAATTATATCTTCCTTCTATTTTGATGGTGTATCCACCCACTTTTAGCTCAATGATGTCTGTCATTAAAAAACTACACATGTTGCAATTAAAACATTTATACATTCCTGGATTAGTAACACTATTTTTTAAGGTAAGTGGTGAATTCAAGCACAACAGCACGAAAATTACAGAACCAACTGATATTGCCAACGTCCTGGCAGATAGGTTCAGTGCTAACTTTACCCCCCCCTAAAGGGCCCATATCTATACAGGAATAATGCAGAGTCTCTGTAATCACAACTACGCAGGTAAAAGCTGCACTCTCTAAAGCCAAAAACACAGCATCCATGGGACTGGACAACATCCCAGGCTGCGTTTTACATGAACTTCAGAACGAACTGGCTCCCCACTTAAGCACGATGTTCAATAATAGCCTTGCATCAGGCTTTGTGCCCACTGAATGGCGCACAGCAACAGTTATCCCACTCCACAAAGGGGGAGCCACCACGATGCCGGGAACTATCGACCTATTAGCCTGATCTGCAAGGTCATGGAACGTATCATCATGGAACTCATAAACAAAGACATTGGTAACCTCCAAACTCTGGATCCCACCCAGTTTGGGTTTGTGAAAGGCAGATCATGCCTCCCGAACCTGATCGACGACTTTGAGGCAGTCACCAAAGCTGTAGATTAGGGTGGTTCACACAGCCTATCTTGACCTCGCCAAGGCTTTCGACACCATCCCCCATTCTGGAATTATTGCTAAACTCACTAAACTAGGTATAAATCTCTATGTCACAAGATGGGTTGCCAACTGGCTCACTAACAGAACCCACACTGCAAAAGTTGCAGACTCCAAATCTGACTTCAAAACAGTGACAAGTGGAGTACCACAGGGTTCCGTCCTGGGACCTCTCCTGTTTGGTAACTACTTCTCTGAAGTACAGGTTAACACACAAAGCCTCTGGTTAATGAAGGTCGCAGATGACTGCAAACTAGGAGCCATAGTCAAGTCCCCAAATGACGTGGACATCCTACAGAAGGGCCTCGCTGAGACAGATGCCTGGTGTCACAGCCATGGCCTGAAGCTCAATGCCAAAAAGTGCAGTGTCTTCCCTTTGGTAAAAACTCTGTACATGAACTACCACATAGGCAGCAATCTACTTAACACAGAATGTGTGATAAAAGACCTTGGGACTCAGGTGGACAGTAGTCTCTCCTTTGGTAGTCACATCGCCACAGTAGTCAGGAAGTCCTTCTATGTGGCACACCTCATCACAAAAAGGTTCTCATCCAGGAAAAAAGAGGTCATTGTTCCCCTCTACTCGACACTCATTAGACCCATTATAGAGTACAACGCCCCTTTTGGAATGTACCTCACAATACATCTGCAGCAGCTGGAAAGGCCACAGAAGTACCTTACAAACAGGATTACTGGCCTCAAACAAATGCCCTACACTGACCGCCTCAAAAAACTCCAGCTTTACTCCGTAGCATATCGCCTACTCCGAGGTGATCTCTGCCTAACATATAAAGCTATGTCAAACCCAGAGCTGTTGGACATCCTACACCTAAAGAAATCCCAATCCCTCCGAGCTACACGCTCTAGGGACCTAAACCTGGTCACCACAATAAACAGAACATGCTGGAGGGATAGATTCCTGTCCCAGAGACTTCCCATACTCTGGAACAGGCTACCCATCTATGTCAAGCAAAATTCTTCATTAGCACTTTTCAAGAAAAATCTTGATGAGTGGATGGGAAATAGGAAATACACCCCGGGGATCACTTCTGTGTCTCTGCTCGACAGTGGCACAGGAAAATAACTTTCTTGGGTGGCGTACGCCAGGGAACCTTGTTGGCTAGGCTTACGTAGACCCTTAGGCCGATAGCCTCATACCTACCTATGAACCTATATCTGTTGTCTCCACCAAAAGATTTCTCTTCTGACAAACTCCAGCACTGAAATTTGAAAAGATAAAATATGTTGATGCTGGGACCAAAGAGATTTCAGATACCACTTTATTCTCTCTCACACGGAGCCTTGCTAGGGATATCAAGACAATCATAGATGTTGTGCCACTCAAAATTCTGAGCGGAAAACCTTAGAAATATATTTTTCTGTAGAAAAAAGAGCTCTCTGAACTGAAGTGTCTAGTTAACATCCCAGGAACACAATCCTGTGTATGGGAGTAAAGAAAGACTTGTAAATGTTCTCCGAATCCCAGCTTGTGTAAAAGATTGCTCACCCAATAGAGAGATTCCTGACACTTTGAAAAAGACTCTGCAAAGATAAGCAAGTCATCTAAATATCGAAAAATGAGAATACCCTGCAGACTGCAAACAGCTATAACTGGAGCTAGACATACACTCTGTGAACACTCTTGGTGCTTTGTATATTCAAAAGGGTACACTATGATCCAAACACAAAATCTTAAGAAATGCTAAAGTGTGGAAGAATTGGGATGAAATGATAACACTATCAGGAAAATTGACAGAGGATGAACAGTTAACAGGTTGTGAATTGACATTATTTTTTAATTTGGGCACTATCACAAACAGGTTTAGGAAAGAAAGATCCAGAAGTGGTCTCCAAGCATTTTCTTTCTTTGACACCAGGAATCCTTGAATAAAAACCCTTCCTCACCTGGGAAGGAGGAACTGGTTTCTACCGCTCATTGAGGCAGCAGGTGACGAAGAACAGGTAGAAATACAAGATTCTGATTTGCAGGAGGAGTGACTCTCTGGAAAGAAGGAATTTCCTCCCATTGCCATCTGTAACCTTGACGAATGATATCCAGAACCCATTTGAAAAATATGTTGTCAAAGAGACAAAATGGAAATTCAGACTTTCTAGAAAAAAAAAGGGGACCAGAACAGGATGGGACTACAAGGCCACGTGAATAGTTATTCAAACTTGTTGGACTGTCCTTGGTTTTGGGAGGTTCAAGACTTATATTTTTGGAACTCCTTGTCATTCCTTCTTAAATGTGTTTTTACCACAATTTTTTTGAGACAGTTTATTTTTTTTGAGGGGGGGGGGTTGCCATAACTAAATGGACAGAAAATCCCATGGATAATTTAGACTGGGGGCAGGGGAGCTGAAAAATCTTAGAGATTCCCTGGAACATCTTCACCCTTTCATCACACTCTTTGATCACCTCAGCAGCAGAGGGGTCAACCACTAAATCTCTCTCCATGGAAAAATGTAAAATCTCATTTTTATCATCATCTGGGAGTTTCTGAGAATATAGCCATGCAAACCTCATTAAAATAGTACCAGTGATGTAGTCCCGGAAGAAGTATCAAGAGTCATACACACTGCAAACGAGTAGTGACCTGTCCAATAGAAGAAACTAAGTTATTTAGCATATTTTTCACCACAAGAAGAAAATTAAAGTTATGCACTCATCATAATGATGCATCTGTGCTGTCCATTTTCATTCTTCCGCAAATGATGCATCTCTGATCCAACTTGGCCACTTTTACGAAACTCACAGATCCAGCTCTTGAACTCCTCCCTTTACCCATAATGTCCCACTCTTCTGGTATACTTCAGATTGAATCTGCTGTTCCAACAGTAAGATACATGACACCCTATTATAATAAAGAAGGAAGATAAGGACCCACAGAAAGGATGGAGCTCAAAGCAGGGAACAGGTGAGTTCCCAAAAGGACATGCCTTAGACCTCACTAGAAAAGAGTGCTGGAGGGTAGGAAGTTCAGGAAGACTAAAAATGGACAACACAGACTATAGTTATGGTGAGTACACAACTTTTTTATCTGATAATGTGATATTCATTCATTACTCAACTGATGGAACAGAGTTCCCAGCTTGATGAACCTTGGGTGGTCCTCATGGAATGATATTCCGGAGTACAGTGGAACCAAATGCTGCCCTATTTCTGAATAGTATGTCGAACTTGTAATGAGCAATAAAGGTCTGAGCATTGGTACAAGTGACAGCTGCATAAATATCATCTACGTACACCCTTTGTCAAAAAGGCAGATGAGGTAGCAACAGATCTCATAAAATGTACTTTGGAGGCTTAGTTAAACTAAACCTTTCTTTATAAATAAATGATATATAATCCATTACCCATTTGGCTAGAGTTAATTTAGAAACTGCTTTGCCCAATTTGTTCTTGAAAAATGATACAAACAATTGGTCAGATTTCTTGAAATTCTGTGTTCTGTGCAAATAAAATCAAAGCTGCCAGTGCACATTCAGAAAATGCAGTATATATTCTCCTTTGTTTGAGAATTTCAGAAAGAGCACAGGTTAAGTGATGACCTGATTTAAGTTGGATTTGGAAGCCACCTTAGGAAGAAAAGATGAGCCTATGCATAATTAGACTCTACCCTTATGGAAGATCAAGTATGGAAGTCTTGCAGAGAGGACTCATAGTTCAGATACTTGTCTATCAAAGATTATAGCAACCAGAAAACTTGTTTTCCAGGAAAAGAACTTAAAGTCAATCTTAGAGGAACTCTCAAAGGGAGGTTGGGTAAAAGCCTGTAATAGAATAGTCAAATCCCAAAGGGATGTAGGATCTTTTACCAGGGCCAATATAAAACAAAAAAATTACCTTCAAGGAAAGAAGGCCCTGCGCAATCTTGAGGAAGTCAAGGAAGAATGATTCTCTCCTGCATGATAATTTGAAATGGCTGCTAGTTAAACTTTAGTTGTAGAATAGCTCACTCCACTGCTAAAAATGGAAGCCAAAAATAATGTGAACTGCTGAGACTAGAGTAGAGAAGAGATCCTGGTCCCTCTGAAGGCCCCAGATTGAAAATCTTTTTCATTTACTTTTGCAAATTTTCCTGGTGGAAAGCTACTGAGAGAAAAAAAATAATCTGTCAAATTAGAGAAGAAAGCCTGGACTGTGTCTAGCCATCACTGGAACTGGAGAAACCATGCGAGCAACCTGATTCTGTTGATGTCCACATGTTGTATCCTTGTCGGGTGGGACAGAAGGTCTGGACACAGATCCAGTATCCAAGGTGGACAGAGAAGATGAGACCAGAGTAACGGAAACCAGACCCAGTGAGACCAAAAGGGCACAATGAGGATGACTGTGCTCTTCAAACAGGATGCTTTCTGTAGAAATTTGGGGATTAGGGGTAACGGGGTAAGCATAAAGGAGACCTGAGGGCCAGTCATGGACTAGAGCATCTCTCAGTGACTCCCCTGTGGAAGGACCAGGGAGAAAAACCTACTGCACTAGTTGTTGAGGGGAGAAGCAAAAAGACTGCAGATGGCTGACCCCATCAACAAAAAATCTTTTACGCCACCCTGGCTGAGACACCACTCGTGAGGCATCAAAATGGACCTACTTAGTCTATCTGCAAGCACTCTGGTTTTTCCCAGTATGTGTACTGCCAAAAGAAAGCAAGCATAAGAGATCACCCATTATCACACTCTCATTGAATCTCAATACAGTAGGTAAGACCTGGATCCCCCCGTCTGTTGATATACCAGACTACTGACATGCTGTTTGTGTGTATTGCAATCATCCCTGAAGGTAAAGCATCTTGAAAAGTTTGCAACGCTAGTAGGACAGCTCTCATTTCCAGAACATTGATGTACAAATTAGCCTCTTCGAGGGACTATGCACCTTGGACTGTCCTTCCCGACAAATGCCCTACCAATTCAACTTGGGAGGTTCCGTAGTGACTGTGGCTACTGGCTGTGGGAGAACAAAGGGGCGACCTTGTGAAACTTTTTCTGAATGAAGCCAGCAAAAAGATAGTCCTGGTAAACTTGGAAATCTTAACTGGGGTGCTTACGGGATGCTGAAAAACAGACCACTGTACTGAAAGAGTGAATTGTAGGATATGCATATGACATATGGCTAATGTAATTAGAGTTATCTATGCTGACATCAATCCTAACACTTGGAGGAGATCACTTTCGTGACCTAAGACCTGAGAGTATGAGCTCTTGTTAGAGGAAACTAAGTTACTTGGTTGGCAGTGTCTAGATGAGCACCTGTGAATGACATGGTCTGATTAGGCATAAGCTTTGATTTAATGTAATTTGCAAAGTCCAATTGATGACATAACTGGAGCAAGTAATCCCGCACTTGAATCAACAGATGCCTGGATGGGGAAGTCAGGAGCCAGTCATTCAGCTTTGATGGAAACACCAGGAATCCCAGCAGTCTCAGGTGAGCTACTACCACTGCCACGCATTTGGTCAGCATGCTAAGGACTATGGTGAGACCAAAGGGCAGTGCTTTGAAATGGTAACGGCTGGCTCCCACCCAGAACGGAAAACATCTTCTGGAGCGCTTGTTCATTGTGATATGACAGTACACACCTTGAACATTTATCAAGCACATTCAGTTGTCCATTCATAGAAGAACTAAAATGGACTAAACCAGGACCATATAGAAGTTTGAGTATTTTACATACTGGTTGGGTCTGCTCAGATCCAGAAGTGGTCTCAAGTCCAGTGTCTTCTTTTGCACTACAAAGAATGTTGATGTGTTCCAGATCCTTGTTGGTCTGGGGGTACTTTCTGGATTACTCTTTTTCTATCAGCTTTTCTGTTTTCAAGGAAGGTTGCTGCTTCCCTTTGATTGGGTGGTACCCTAGTGATCTTTTTCATTTTTGTTGGAGGAATTTGGGAAAATTGTATGAAATAACCTCTGGATATGATTTTCTGCAGCCAAGTGTCTTTTGTGATTGATTCCCAGAATTCTGGGTGCAGAGAGGTAAGTGCCATTCAACTGCCTCCAGAGTGCAGCAGTTGGATAACCCTTCAGGAGTGCTGGTAGGGTTTATTACAGAAGTACCACTGAAGCCGTGGTTCTGTGGGCCACTTCAGCCACGAGAACGGTGTCTTCTATTAGAGTCCCCCCCCCCCCTGCCACAGGAAGAACTAGCTCCTCATGATTCCTGAAAAGGTCCTTGGAACTTGCGAAACTACATCTTTTTACCATCTCAATGATTCCTGGAGAAGTATCATTTAGGGAAGAAAAATGGATCCCAATGGCAGACAGGATCTTCCCATCTTGCTCACTTCTGGAAAGTGCTTCCTTAATTTTGGGACCAAACAAAGATGATCCATCAAAAGGAGCATTGATAAATGAAGAACTGAAGGGCTCTGTAAAATCACACAGGCACATCCAGGCATGTCTCCTGACCACAATGTCTGAAACCCACAGCCTTAGAGGTACCCTCTGCTGCATGAGAAATCAACTTTATGGGCACACTGGAGATGTACAGGTGGCCAGTTGTGAAGGTCCTCCACAGACATGAACCCTGAAATAGATTTCAAAAGCTACTTGGTCAAAACCCTTTGTGATCTGGTGAAATAGTTCAGTGAATGATGGGCAAAGATCAAACCCCTATCCAAGGCAAAGAAAACGGCCTCTATGGGACCACATGACATCCCAGGCTGTCTTCTAAACAGGCAAAAACATGAACTAGCCTCACCAGTAACTACCCTTTTCAATCATAGCCTAACCACAGGCTTTATTCCTGCGGAATGGAGAAGAGCTACAGTTATTCACCTCCACAAAGGAGGTCTAGCAACAGACCTGGAGAATTACAGGCCCATAAATCTGACCAGCTTCATCTGTAAGGCCATGGAACATATTATTATGGACCTCAGAAATACAAACATACGTGACCTCCAAACTCTGGATACTACCCAATCTGGCTTTGTGAAGGGCAGATCCTGCCTGTTAAATCTGGTGGATTTCTTTGAAAGTGTGATCAGGGCCACTGATGAGGGCAAATCTGTGCACAGAGCACACCATGACTTGGCAAAGGCTTTTGACACAATCCCACATTCAAGCATTACCAATAAAATTAGCAAACTGAATGTAAACCCCTTCGTTGTAAGATGGGTTGCCAACTGGCTCACAAACTGAACACACACTATTAGAGTGGGTGACTCCACATAAACCAGCAGACCTGTTACCAGTGGGGTGCCACAGGTTTAGTGCTCGTCCCCCTACCATTTGGTATATACTTCTCAGACGTACAGGTCAAAGCTAAAGGGCTGTGGCTGAAAAAGTTTGCAGATGACTGCAAACTAGTTGCAATCACTGAATCCCCAAATGATGTCAGTATGCACCAGAAGGGTCTCACACAGACCAGTGAATGATGCATTAGTCATGGTCTCAAACTAAATGCAAAGAAATGCATCACCATTCCCTTCGGCACAAACAATGTCCCTTCACATTATGAGACCAACAACACTACCCTAAGTACCCATGAAGTGGTAAGGAACCTGGGATCACAGGCTGACCATGACCTTAACTTCAATGACCACATGTCTATCTGCAGTAAGGAAAGCTTTCTACGTAGCTCACCTGATTAGTAAAGGCATCACCTCAAGAGCAAAAGAAGTTATAATCCCCCTAAACTCGGCACTTATCCAGCCCATAACTGAGTATAATGTCCCATTTGGTATGTACCGTACTAAGCATCTGCAGCAATTAGAGACCTCTGAGGTTTCTAACAAAGATGATCAAGGGCTCCCAGTGTCACTATACTCTGTATTGTATAGACTTCTTAGGGGAGACTTAAGCCTGGCCTACAGTGCAACCCGAGACCCACACCTAATGTACTTACTCCATATCCATAAATCAAATGGGTCTAGAGCTATCTGTTCCAGGGACTTAAATAGGGCCTGCAACTTAAATAGGACATGCAGGAGGGACAGATTTATCTCCTAGCAACTGCCGTGTCTTTGGAACAGACTATCAATTCATGTGAAACAGAGCACCTCTAAGACACTGTTCAACAGGAACCTGGACAAGTGGACGGGACACCGTAAACTCTTACTGGGGATAGTGCCCACAACCCTCCTGGACATGGACAGTCATCATTAAATGCAATCTTGGGTATTGACTAGTACTGCTACGGTATTACATTGGGTTGAAAAGGCTAGGCTTAAAATGACTTCCAGGCTGATAGCCTAGTAATCACCTATGATCCTATGATAAATCTGTTCAAGGTCCTGGACTCTATTCAGGGGGTGGACAGCCCATCTCTGTTCTGCAAGGTCTCTCTTAGTGGCAGCAACCGCCACCATGGCATCTACAGTAACTCCCTTGCTGCAGTGGGTCCTATCTTTAGGAGGAACTAAAAATTTGTCTAGCTCTTAGGTATGGTTTCATCTGTAATGTGTTCCTTCCATGCTCGGTGGGAGATAAGATCAATCAACACATCAGCCAGAGAGATCACCCAAGACGTAGCCGCCAGTTCTGAAAGCTTCCATAAATACCAACTCCTATTGGGAAGGGGTATTGGAGGACCATCCACATCTCTGTTTTAGAAGTTTCAAGATCTCTCCAAAGGAGACATTATCAGGTGAGACCTGGGGGACCCTTCCCCTTCATCAAAGTCCGTGTCTTCCTGAGGGGAAGCTAGGTGCCTCCTTATGAATATTCTCTTCCTAGGGACCTTGCCAGTGAGATGGTCTTGTAAAGTATTAGACGACGGTGGGGAGTCCTGGATGAGGACTAGCTGAAGGCTTGTACAGGATGCCTGTCCCAGTGGAACAGGCATGAGAGGATCAAAGCTAAAAGTCTGTAGAGGGAAAGTAGGATCTGAAGAGGGTAAAGAAGTCCTTTCTCTGGGTATAGAGAAGGCCCTCTCTACAATCTCAAGGGCAAAATGTCCAGGAGAAACAGCAGCTAATTGCACCGGTGCAGAATCTACCTGCACCAAACTCTGGATCCCTGTATATTCCTGCCTCATGGAGGATGTCGGAGCTGAGATAGTCAACTCAGAGAAGCAAGAACAGCTCTGAGAGCTTTAGAGTCTACCCCAACCCCCCCCCCTCAGACTCAGCACTGATGCTTTGTCTCCAAGAGTCATCCTGCTCCAATGGGGTCAGTGTCAGTCGACTCAGGGGTATGGTTGAAGTAAAAGAACAAGCAGTCTATGGATCCAACAAAGACATCTTCAAAGATCTGGCATCAAAGGGCTCAGAAACCACTAGCAGGATCAGAGGAGAAGATGATACAAAATGATGTGAGGAGGGCAGGCTTGTGATCCAGTAGGAGATGTAGACAGAGAAACTTCCTCATCATCCTATCCAATTCTGCCTCAGATAAGCTCCAAGAAGACCTAAAGGATGAAGTAGTAGAAGTTGGTCTGGAAGATTTCCTAGGTGTCCCCTGTAAGAAAGATGAATGAAGCTGAGGAGATATCAGATCTGGAGTGAAAAGTGGAGATCGGATTAGAGACTTGGATCTCAATGTAGTAGGATCCAAGGAAGGTGTCAGATTCGATGTCTTGGGAACTTTAGCTGGCAACTCAGGAATCAAAGCCAAATGGGGAGAGTGATCAGGGTTCCATTTCCTGGACTTTTTTTTTTGGAACCGAGCCAGGCTTCCCTTTGTCAGATTTACAAGATGGGGTCTGAGCATCAGCTGAGGCAAAAACAATGGTAGAAGGTAACAAACAAGCCTTTCAAAACCAACTTATTACTCCTACCACTTAAAGCAAGGGAGTTGAACCCCGAAAATATGGAAAAATCCACATTTAGGTGGTGTACCCAAACAATACATGCACTCCTTGTGGGCACCTAGGGTAGGGATCTTATGCCCACAGGAGATGCACTTTTTAAAGCCCGTAGGCTTGTTAGCCATATCAACAAGACAAAACTAACTTATTCCTTCTAAGATGCCTAAGATTTGAAAGATGCCTTAAATCGGACAGACAGAACAAGAGGGAAAGAATAGCAACAATGGCATGTAAGAGAGTACCCTGACATGGCTAGAAAGGTCTGCACAGAAAAGCAGAAGAAAGGAAAGGTAATGGGTAGGAAGTCAAGCAAAATTTCTTTGAAGGAAGGAAGGAAGAGGAAAGCAATGCTAAATACAAAAAAACATTCATGAAAAAGGATATAACAATACTAATTAACCTCCGTAGCTCAGTGGCAGAAATTCATGTCTGAATGACGTGGCAGCAAATGAGACTTGAGGTATACAAGGAGAGTGGGGCATTATAGGTAAAGGGAGGAGCTCGACAGCTGGATTCATGAGTCTGGTAAAAGCAGCTAAGTCAGATCTGAAGTTGGAGCCGAGACCATCAGTTGAAGAATGAATGAAAATGAAAACATCAGATCTGCAGATTAAACATGCCTCATACTTACACAATTTGTTAGAACAAATTTTAACCTATGTGCCTAAATATTCAAAATTCTGAAAATCAAAGTTGCATAAGTACAAACTTCTTCCTCATGCCTATCAATAACTTTCCCATCCTTATCAGGATGAGTAGGATTGCAATTAAGTGCTTAGCAACAGTGGAATTACATAAAGTTATAGCTGCTGGGTCAGGTTTGAGAGTAGTGTATAAAATTTTAAAAGACTGGAACTTTATACATCATATGTGACTTTTTAGGGACAGCTGGCTGGCTAAAAGGAAAATTATAGGCAGTAACACACACACACATCCTTGAAAGCAGACAAAACAGGAGGAGTGGGTGTTGATTCTGGAAAATCCTTCCATAACAACTCAAGGTATTTTCTAAGGGATTGAGACACCACAATATTCTCCAGCTGAAAACACAAGGCATATTCTAGCAATAGTCTTAACAGAAAAAGAAACCCCCAGAGGTAGAATCAGACACTATTTTGCACTTTCTATTGATAATCACAAGTGCATTTTATTAGTTTCCTGTGGTACTTGTTGTATCTGCTGCACTTTAAATAAAAAAAAAAACTGTACTGTTCCACTGCTGCTTTAAGTACTTGTTACACTTTATCAGACAGTCGGGGCTGTTTCATCTAGATCGTGTGGTCTTTTTTGCATTTGGACTACAAACCAGCCATTTTACATTAATAAGTTTTTTTCTGCACTCTTGAGGCAGAAGTGTGCTGACCTAAACTTCTCTGAGTTGGGGATTACTGGTGGAAGGCTTATCGTGTGCTTTCTTGATTGGTATTTAGCTTAAAACCAGTTCCTTTTTGCCTGTACATAAGCCTCACGTTTGTGCAGATTTTGGCTTAATTGCTCATTGCTGCTCATTGTTTGGCAACTACTCCAGAGAGTTCCAGTGAATCTGCTTACAGCAAAGGCAATCATCTGCTAAAAAGACAAATTTAAGTACAATTTTGCACTTCTATTGATAACTGTGATCGCATTTACTGCATTTTCTGCACTCTATTTAAAAATGTACTGTTTTACTGTTGCTTTAAGTACTTATTATACTGCATCATACAGTCAGGGCTGTTGTATCTAGATTGTGTGGTCTTCTTACACTTGGGCACCAAACCAGCCATTTCACATTAAGAAGGTTTCTCCTGCACTCTTGTGGCAGAAGTGTGTTAATCTAAACGGTTAAACCTGAGTTGGTGAATGCTGGTGGAAGGCTTATTGTGTGCTTTCTTGATTGGTAGTTAGCTTAAAACCTGCTCCTTTTTGCCTGTTTATAAGCCTTTCTTTTGAGCTAAGTTGCTCTCCACACAGTGGTGGTTAGCAGTGCCCTGTACAGTCACAAACACTTTCAAGATAAAATTTCCCAAGAATAACTATCACTGAAGCCATACACAGCTCCTGCTGCTCTAGGAGCAACTAAGTTGTGCACAGAGCAGGACTGCACTGTTGGTTAACCTTAGATTACACAAAATATTGTTCCCACACATAATGTTTGTGCTACCAGCCCAGTCCAGTTGAATTAACCCATTCCTTTCCCTGCTAAAATCCACAATAAGGCATTGCTATAATGGATGGGCAGTTTCCTACCATCACTGTAGCCAGCCAGATGGACATGGGCATCATGAGGCACTGTAGCAATTGTCTCATATATATTGAGAACCACTTAATCCTTAAACAAATACCATATGTGAGAGATGTAGTTACACTATGAAAATGGATGCAAGACTCTCACATACAGACAAATGGAATACCAAACAGGTTATCAGTGCACACACACACCACTTCCCACACTAAATAGGGTTTTGACACATAAATCCACACACTTAACAAAATGTCCCCTTTGATCTACTTGCAGTAACATTTTTATGCTTACCTCACCCCCAAGTATTGTCAGTATGTACTTCTTGACATTTGTTGCCATGCTAGAGGTAACTTACCAAAAACTCAGAGGCCTCCTAAACACTGCTTTTAGAAACCACATATACACACAACAAAGTAAACAATAACCACAACACATAATGCACACACCAGTGTCTCAACAAACAAGCCCATAAGGTGAGAACATTACAAAAACAAACATACTGATCATAGCTGACTCCATAGTAAGACATACAGATGTCCCTCTCAACAGGCTGGATAAGGAAAAGGTTACTGTTAACTGTCTGTCATGTGTCAGGATCCATCAGATCTCACAAGTGCTCAGGTCACAAAGCCACAGGTATGAGAATGACTCTGCCATAGTCCACGTGGGTGTGAGTGACTTGAGATGCACTTCCATGGACTATATAGAGAGAGACATGACTGAGCTCTCAGACTGTGTGTCACAGGCAGGTATGAGCCTAGCCTTGAGCAGCATTCTACCTTCACCGATGATGATGCCACAAAACAAATAAAAAATGCTCGACTTCAACAACTGGCATAACTGTTGGTGTCAGTCCAGTGGGATCCAATATTTGTCAGACTGGGAGGACATGTTCTTTTGCCACAGATGATCTGCACCTGTCTCCTCTAGGGTATCGGATACTGGCAAAGGCTTTAGCCACACCTATAGTGCCTTTTTAAGGCAGTGTCAAAGTAATCAACCTCTCAACATAATAAAATTTTCTTTCGATAATCTCAAGGCACTGCTGCTCAATGACTGCAGTCTAAACAAGAAACTGCACTTCCTAGAAGCACTCTTACCCTTGGAAAATGCAGAGGTCTGTACAGTCACTGAGACATGGTTCAAAGCTGCAGAAAGCACCCCAGCCGTACAAGGCTACAATGCCTTCTATACATTCAGACCACCAACTGAGCAAGAAAGAACTAAAGGAGGAGGTGTGTCCATCTTCATAAAGGATAACTGCACGTCAAGACTGATCAACTAGTACAACTCCCTTTAAGCTAGTATGGTGGCCTAATGGTTAAGGTGTTTGCCTTATAAACACAAGGTTCAGGGTTTGAGTCTCACAAGGGATAATTGGCTAGGCGTAAAATGGCTCGCAAGGGTAGTTAGCTTAGTACTACTCTATGAACCTAATCTATTGTCCAACAAACCACAGGGAAAATCTCCTACCACATCATCAGTAGCAATAGGTCCCCCAAAATGAACCAGTAAAAACATTTGGATGGCACAGTGGTGCAGCGGTAGCATTGTCGCCTCACAGCAAGAGGTCCTCCGGTTGGATTCTCTGCTGGGGTGCCTTCTGTGCGGAGTCTGCATGTCCTCCCTGCTTTCTTGTAGGTTTCCTCCTACATTACAAAGCCATGCGTCTGGAGCATTTCTTCCCTTGCCTCCACTGAAAACTGGCTTTGTTCCAAGTCGAACTTTACCAGTTAACAAATGTTAAATAAAAATAAAATAAAACATAATGTATACTTGAACTTACTGGAGTCACTTTCTATGCAGCTGAATACCTTAACTCATAGATGTGCTCTGGAACAGTTGGTTGCCACACCCAGTAGGCGCTAAACTATCCTGGACATAGTACTCACTAACCGGGGGAGTACTGCACACGATCAAAAACACTAAAGAATTTCTTCGAGATAAATTATCAACTACTAAGTGATGGCATAAGAAATTTAAAAGCTCCCCTGATCCCAGAAAACACAGAATCCTATGCAGAGGTATACATCAATGGCCTGTATAGCCACTAAAGCAGTTGTACAGAATCAGCAGTACCAGATCAGATTAAACTCCGGTCCTGCTGGCTATATAACAAAGGAAAGAAATTAATGTCCAAAATAAGCAGGAACAGGCTCAGCAGAAGAATTCCCTCACTAGTCTAAACAACCAAATCAAAGAGATGGCCAAGTCCTCAAAGGCAAATTATGAAGCAAAAACTGCATCCCTAGCCACGAAAAATCACAAAGCATTTTAACTACTTCCAAAATCTTAAGAGGAATGCCCCCTTTTCCCACTGGTCATCTCCCAAAGTATACCTGCCACCATTCTTCAACCTATTATCTCAAGACAGCAGGGAATCTTTGCACTATCTAAAGCTAAAAACACAGCATCAATGGGCCCTGACAACATCCCAGGTTACCTTTTAAATAATTAAAACATGAACTAACAGATCTACGTGGATCCCTATTTAACCACAGCCAAAGGGGGACCATCAGCCAACCCAGGGAATTAGACTCAAACCTGACTAGCCTCATTTTTAAGGCCATGGAAATCATCATGGACCTTATCAACAAGTACATAGGTTATCTCCACACAACCCAGTTCAGATTAGTTAAGGGTAGATCAAGTCTTTTAAATCTGACTTCTTCACAAGGGTCACAAAGACCATGGATGAAGAAAAGACTATGCATACAACCTACCTTGACCTTGCCAAGGCATCTGACACAATTCCCCACTCGGGTATTATTGAGAAACTCTCTCAGTTAGGCATAACCCCCTGTGTCAACAGGTGGGTAGCCAAATGGTTCACTGACAAGACACATACTGTCAAGGAGTAGGAATTTGCATCTAGCATGAGGCCAATCACCAGCAACATACCACAAGGTTCTGGTCAGTACTTATTTCTCAGAATGTAGCTAACCCTTGCTTCTTAGTGGCTGTAGGTGCTACAACAGAGGGATACCAGGTAAAAAATGAGTGGTCTGAGGTACAGTAAATGACCACAGCAGAGTCATTCACCTGCAGTTCAAGCAAACTTCTAGCCTGCTGTGGAGGCACAGGTTGTTTACTTAACTTTTTCTTTTGGGGTCTGGAGAAAGGACCAGCTGTGGGGCTGGTAGGCTATTCCATGGTAAAGCCAAAAACGATGCCTCTTTCCCAGGGAAGGCCAGCATCAAATGCTGGTAAACACTACCAGTCCTCAAAAATATTTTTTGAAAGAAAACAACACAGTAAAAAGCACTTTCAAACAGAATGCCAGCGCCACAAAAGGAAAATAAACACAGTTTCTCCACAGAAATTTCTCAATTGCTTTACACTACTTAAAAAATAAAAGAGACAAGTGTTCCATTTAATAGTATAATTACAGTCTCAAGGCAGTCCATTAAAACTTAACACTCCTAGCTCTAAAATAACTTCCTTGAAGAGGAAAGTCATGAAACATCAACAAAATTAAGATGGTGGAAGTTTTACTTCTCTAAAGGGAACCTATCTGCCTAGCAAAGGAAAGCACAGGCTGACCATTGATCCTTGAAAGTCTCAGAGGAGCATACTCTTTGGAGGCAGTAAAGCTCTGTGGGGCTTCACACCAAACTTGTGTTTTAGTCAGCTCAGCTTGAGCTGTTTGACAGTATGGGTGCATAGAAGTTGTCAGGAGATGACTGGCTGTTATATCCTTAGCAGGATACAACCCTTATAGCTAAGGCTACTGCAGCAGTGATCAATATGATGAACATCAAGAAGTACAGTTGTGACACAGTACTCAATATATAATTAGGTTATTAAGTAAGCTATCACACTGACAGCAAGTTATAACTTATCAACTTACTCACCATGTATGGCCTCGGTCTTGACGAGTTTTATCAAGCAGTCTAGTCCACAAACACAGACAAATCAAGCTTTGCATACTAATTTTTCCTAGTGTTAGCTAAATGCAAGTTTTCATAAATAAACAGTACTGTCTAGCATACGTTTCAGTTCTCTAAAGTGAGACAAAATCTGTATACAAAATGTGTTTATAAAAACGAAAGTGAAGAAAAAAATTGGAGGTTATCCCCTATGGCTATAACTAAAGGTATAATTCTCATGAAAGAGGTACTGTATCATAGGTTCATATGCAAGAACTAAGCTAGCTCGTATGAAGCCTAATCTATCCCATTTGGTTAGAGACTGGCCTTACCCATCCCATGGTTGATAAAAGGTTATGTACTCACCATAACATTCCATCTGTGTTGTCTATCTTCATTCATCCTTAACAGATGGGTTTGGTTCCAACATCGGAACCGACTTGGCCGTTACTACAGCTCATGCCAGGCAAAAACTCTCAAGCTTCACCTCTACCCAGAATCCTTCCCTCCCAGTTATCTCGGATCGAGTTTGCAGAAAAAATAATGAAATATATATATATATATATATATATACTAAGATGTGTAAGGTAAGACAGATGTGGTAGCCTTATCTACTGTGGTTGAACAGTATAACATACAGCTAAATTTGATCCATTCCAAACAATCTTAAAGGACGGAGGAAATAGGGGGGAGTCAAGGATGAATTAAGATAGACAACAGAGAGAGAATGCTATGATGAGCACATAACTTCTTTATCTGATGTTGCCAATCTTCATTCCGTCCTTGAAAGATGGGATAGAGTCCCCAGCTACCTAGAATCATGGGTGGAGTCATGGAAGGATATTTCTGAGCACCATCTAGCCAAAGTATGATCATCCCTTAGAGACTAGATCCAGTTTGTAATGACTCGCATACCTCTCAACCTCTTAGAGCAAGAAATCTGGACAAAGCCATATATAAAAGTGGGACAAAGGCCCAAAAATAGGGACAACTTTTAAAAGCTGCTCTTACAAACTTAGAAGGTTGATAGAATAACAAGTTTTGCATTAAGATAGATTTATCTGAAGGGTGTGAAGTCTGAAACTCAAATGTGTCATTATTTTCTAACTTCAGTCATTAATGATCTGCCACAAATTTGCCAGAAAAAACACAATTTTATGAAAAACAGACCAAAAATATGAGGCAAAAATCTGTACATTTGAGAGGTATAAGGTATGGGGAGTAGCCCAAATAGCTGCTGCACATATGTCGTCCACTGAAACTCTAAACTGAAAGACAGCAGAAGTGGTTATAGGCCCTGTAAGAATGTGCTTTCTCGGGTTAAAGCAAGGTTAATTTGTTTTTATCATAAATAAATGAAATGCAGTCTTTCAGCCATTTAGAAAGGGAAATCTTGCTGACTGCCTTGCCTAACTTTGCAGCGGAAAAGGAAACAAACAGATGACTAGACAGCCTATGAAGACGGAAACATAGTTGTCTAGGAACATCTCATAAATGCAGGATATACTCTCCCGTGTTAGAATGATTAGGGAAGAAAACTGGTAAATTAATCGACTGGTTAATATTAGTCTCTGACATAACCTTGGGTAAAAAGGATGGGTTCGTTCATAAATATCCTCTATCTTTATCGAAAACTAGCCACGGAGGCTTAGATGATAAGGCCTGGATCTCTGAAATTCTTCTGGAGGAGGTAATGGCTACCAGAAAGTGTGTCTTCCATGATAAAAACTTCAGATCGCATTCCGCAGAGGGTTCGAAAGCAGAGTTCATCACTGCTTGAAGTACTAGGTTCAAATCCTAAGGAGGAGTCGGATCTTTGAATGGGGGCTTTAACAGAAGACTGCCACTGAGAAACAATTTAGAGAGTCTATGAAAGTCTAAAGAACGTTCATCCAAGCCATTGTGAAAATTAGAGATGGGACCCAATTGTAGTTTGATGGTGGAGGGAGAAGCTCCAGCATTAAACAGAGTAGCTAAAAAAAATCTAGGACATGTTCTATGAAAGCTGTAATGGGATCTATCTGCTTTCAAGAGCCCAAACAGTAAATCTCTACTACTTACTGGTGTACAGCTTGAGTGGAAGGACTGCGAGCCGATAAAAGGATGTGGCATACTACAGAACTATTATTGGGATTTCTGGCAACTAACGGAACTGGGGGTTCAAAATGTTTGCATGAACAAGAATGTGTGGATGGGAAAGGAGACAGGGCACTGGGTCCAGAATCAAAGACAGCTGAATTATAAATAGTCAAAGAAAGGGGAATCAAATCTGTCAAGGCCAAAAGGGAGCAATGCGGATTACTGTGCTCTTCAACCTGAATGCTTTCTGTAAAAACTTGGGAATTAGAGGTATCGGTGGATAGGCATATAGGAGACCAGAGGGCCAGTCATGGGGGTCAGTGTCTCTGGGTGACTTTCCCAGAGGGGGAAATCAGGGACTAGTAATTGTTGCACTTGTTGTTTAGGGGAGATGCGAACATATCACAGCAAGGTTGACTCCAAAGGCAGAAAATCACCTTCACCACTTTTTGACTGAGAGACCACTTGTGAAGCTGAAGGATGCATCTGCTCAGCCTGTCCACAATCACAATGGAACTCCCCAGAATGTGCACTGCTATAAGAAAGTGGTGGGAAGAGGTCACCCACTGCCACACTGTGAGGGCTTCTCGATAAAGGGGATAAGACTTGGTTTCACCCTGCTTGTTGAAGTACCAAGCCACTGAAATATTGTCTGTTTGAATTGCAGCAGTTCCCTTGAAGAAGAGCTATCTGAAAGGCCTGCAATGCAAGAAGCACCACTCTTATCTCCAGGACACTGACAGGCAAGTTGGCCTCTAACTGGGACCAACTGCCTTCGACCATCTTGCCCACAAAATGCCCTCCCCACCCCATTTCGGAGCTATCCATGGTCACTATGGCTGTGAGCTCCAAAAAAACAAAGAGACGACTGTGGAGAATTTGATCGGAATGCATCCACCAAAGAAGATCCGTTTTGCAAAGGTTGGTGATCAGGACTTGTTCTGACAACAGGTGATGAAGTATAGACCACTGGGATGCTATTAACTATTGCAGAATTCTCATATATAACCTGGCTAGTTCACTAGAGTTATAGAAGCTGCCATAGATCCTAGAGCTTGTAAGAGTAAATGTGCTGAAAAAAGAAGTTATGTTCTTACCATAACATAACACACAGCAAGATAAAAATACATAAGTTAAGCGCTTTCATTTCCTCAAACAGCGGAAACTTCTTCAGAAGAAGTTTCCGTTGTTTGAGGAAATGAAAGCGCTTAACTTATGTATTTTTATCTTGCTGTGTGTTATTAAATCTTCGTGAATTACTACACTGGACTGAAGAGTCTGTTTGATGGTGACGTTCTTTGTGGGACAGCCTTCATTGAGTTCTGTTACGGAATTGTTCACATTTACTAGTTTATTTTCCCGTTCTTCCATTAACTGTCTTACCATAACATTCCATCTATGTTGCTGACCTTCACTCACTCATTACTGATGGGTATTGGTTCCGTACTCGGAACAGAGTCAACCTTTATAATAAACTCACTCCAGCCAAAAAGCTCTTGAGCTAAGCTTACCCATAGTGCCCCTCTGTCTGTCACCTCAAATCAAGTTTGCCCATAAGAAAGGAAGAGAAAAAGTGTAGGCTTTATCTGAGCAACTTCCCTATTATAAAGTAGGATCAAATCCGAACCTCCAGAAGTCTTTCATAGGGGGATGGCAGGTGGGAGGTAATGAATGAATGAAGATCAACAACACAGATGGAACGTTATGGTAAGAACATAACTTCTTTATCTGATGTTGTTAATCTTCAATAATTCATTACTGATGGGACAGAGTCCCTAGCTACTTTATTTCCTGGGAGGCCCTATGGGAGGATATTCCTGTGCACCACTGAACCAAATGAAGCTCTCCCCTTGGAGACCAAATCCAATTTGTAATGAGTGATAACGGCATGAGGGGTGGTCCATATTGCTGCTGCACAAATGTCATCCATGGAAGCTCTTAAATGGAAGGCAACTGATGTTGCGACTGATCTGGTTAAAAGCGCTTTGACCTTAGATGGTAAAAGACTTTGTTTTGTTGTTAGATAAAACAAATGCAGTCTCTCAACCATTTAGAAAGAGTCACTTTGGAAATGGATCTTTCCAATTTTGGTCTTGAGAATGATAAAATTAATGGTCAGATTTTCGTAATGATTTAGTCTTGTCCAAGTAGAATCTCAATTGTCTATGCACATCAAGTAAATGCAATGGATATTCTCCTTTGTTACAGAAATTTGGAAAGAAAACTGGCAGATCAACTGTTTGACTGACAGTCAAATCGGAAATAACTTTGGGTAAAAAGGTGGGATTAAGTCCAGAGTGATGTCTTTGTGGAAAACCATGTAAGAACGTTTTATGCACAAGGCTTGTAGTTCAGCTATTTGTCCTGATGAGGTAATAGCTACCAAGAACAGTTTTCCAGGATAAAAAATTTAAATCACAAGTGGCAGCAACTTCGAAAGGAGAATGAGTCAAGGATTATAGAACTAGTGTCAAATCCCATGCCTCGATTGGGTCTTTGAAGGGTGGTCTAATGTGTGTGACACCTTTCAAAAAGGTTTTACAGAGAAAGTGAGAAATCAGGGGTGAGTCCTGGGAGCCATTGTAGAAGTTAGAGATAGCCGCCAGGTGCACTGGAATAGTTGAAGCTGCTGCTCCTGAATGAAGGTTTGATAAATAGTCAAGTACAGAAGTAAGTGGAGCTGAAAAAGGGTCTATTCCCTTCTCGAGACCAGATTATGAATCTTTTCCACTTGCTGAGATACAGTTTCTTGGTGGATGGTTTATGGGAAGCCAAAAGAATGTGACATACAGGGGAGGATAGATTATTTTTCCGGTCATCTACTGGAAGTGGAGAAACCAAGCTGTCAGCTTGAGGCTTGATATGTTTGGATGTATCAACCCTTGTGGGTGTGACAGCAATTCCAGAGTTGAATCCAGAATCCATGGCTGATGTACTAGGTAAGTCTAAAGAAAGGGAAAACAAACTTGTCGGGGCCAATAGAGTGCAATGAGGACTACTCTGGTTCTCAACGGAAGAGTCTTCTTTAGAAACTGTGGGATATGAGGAAGGGGTGGGAAGGCATCAAGAAGTCCCGTGGGCAAATCGTGTACTAGAGCATCCCGTGGGGTAATTTGGGAAAAGTAGCTGCTGCATTTGTGGTTTGCGGGGGATGAGAATAGATCACAGCAAGGCTGGCCCCAACGACTGAAGATTTTCACCATTATGACAGGATTGAGGGACCACTCATGAGGCAGGAGAATCCATCTGCTCAGTTTGTCTGCAATTACGCTGGAATCCCAGGGAATGTGCATTGCTATCAGAAAGAGGTTGGAAGCTATCGTCCACTGCCAAATTCTCATGGTCTCCCGACACAACGGGTAGGACTTGGTTCCCCCTTGTTTGTTGATATACCACACTATGGTCATGTTGTCAGAATGGATAGCCATTGTCCCAGACAGGAGGACAGACTGGAATGCTTGCAACACCAGAAGCATTCCCCTCAGTTCTAGGACACTGATATGCAGGTTGACCGCCATGTGTGACCAAGTGCCTTGGACGGTCTTTCCCTGGAAATGCCCCCCACCCCATCAGGGAAGCATCCGTGGTCACTATGGCCTTGGGCTGAGAGGGGGTGGAAAAGACGACTCCATCTGTCTTTTTCTGGCTTCATCCACCAAAATAAGTCTTGTTTGCATCGATTTGTTATGCGGATCTGAAGAGACATAGGATGAGTCAGAGGGGACCACTACGTTACATAAAGCAACTGTAGAAGCCTCATGTGTAGTCTTGCCAGGGGAACTATTGCAATTGATGCTGTCATAGATCCTAGTAGTTGAAGGACTGCTCTTGCTGGAACTTTGTCCAGAGAGAGCATCACCCGCAGTTGAGACCTTAGTCTTTCTAAACCGTAAAGTGGGAGGGAGACTAGGCAAGATTGAGTATTGAAAGTTGGCCCTATGAATTTTAGATTTTGAGGAGGAGTCAACTTGCATTTCTCTCCGTTTACTGAGATCCCTAAGGATTTTGCTAACTTTAGGGTTTTATGTAAGGCTGTAACCAGTAGATGCTTGGAGGGTGTGGTAAGGAGCCAATCGTCTAGATACAGAAACACCTGGAATCCTTGCAGTCTCAAGTGACCTTTTACTATTGCCATGCATTTGGTGAACACTCTGGGGGCTGAAGAGAGACCAAAGGGCAGCACTTGGAATTGGTAGTGATTGGCTCCCAGCCGGAAGAGGAGGAATCTTCTGGAGCATTTGTCCATTTTTATGTGGTAATAAGCATCCTGAAGATCTATCGAGCACATCCAATTGTCTTTCCCTAGTAATGGTAGGACAGACTGAAGCGTGACCATCCAGAATTTTGTTTATCTGACAAATTTGTTTAGGATCCTGAGGTCCAAGATTGGCCCCCAGTCCCCTGTCTTTTCTGGCACTGAAAAGAACCTTGAGTAAAATCCGGATCCTATGTGGTCTGGTGAGACTGCTTGGATGACTCTTTTTATGAGCAGCTTTTGTATTTCTTGAGCTGCTGCTTCCCTTTGACTGGATGGAACATCGGGAATGTGCCTTAGTGGCCCTGGGTAAAGACTGAAGGGTATGTGATAAGTCCTGGTAATTATCATCTGCACCCAAATATCTGTGGTTATTGTTTGCCAGGAAAGGTGGTGCAGAGAAAATCGTCCCCCCGACTGCTTCCAGAGGTAAGCAAGTGGGCTGCTCTTCAAGACCGCTGACAGGGCTTTCCAGAGAAAGAATCTCTGGATCTATGATTATGCGAACCCCCCTCTGCCTTTGTAGGGGCATCTTCCAGATGAGTTTCCCCCTCTACCCCGGGGGGGGGGGGGGTAAACTTGCTATGTGTGTCACGGAAAGGACCCTGGAACATTTTGTACCACATCTTTCCACTTCTCTGACTCCTGGAATAGGATTGTTGGGGGGTGGAAAAACACACACCCGTGGAAGACAGGGTCTTACTGCCATTTTCACACCTTGCTGAACTGTCTTTTACCTTTGGGACAAAAAGAGAAGAGGCCTCCACATGAGCATTGAGAAAGGAAGACTTAAAAGGGTCCACAAAGTCACATTGGTGGATCCAGGTGTGACGTCTCATGACAACGCCTGTACCCACTGCTCTAGCCGCCCCTGCAGTAGTATGAGAAATCAACTGCATGGACAAGTTAGATATAGATTCCAGGGTGGCAAGCTGTGAGGCAACTTTGTCTCATACCACATCAGAAACTGCTCCTGCTAAGGTTCCCGAGAGTTCCAAGATCTGGTTTCTCTGGAGCCAGGTAAAATGTGCAAAGTAATTCAAGGACCAAATGGCAAAGGTCGATGAAGAATGCACCCACTTCTCTAACCTGTCTATCCCTCGAGATTCCCTGTTTGGGGAATGGACAGTAGGGCTCTCCTCAGCGAGCACTTTCTTAGTGGCAGCCGTCAGAAAAACACAGCATCTACTGGTTGGCCTTTGGACCAGTGTTGGTTGTCCTCTGCTGGAGAGAGAATTTTGTCTGGTCTCCAGGGGATAGGTTCAACAGTGTCAGGATTCCTCCAAGCATGCTGCACGATGAGTTGAACTAGGTTATCTGCAGGCAGGGTCACCCAAGAAGTAGAGGGTCGAGCATGGAAAGCCTGCAAGAATACAGACTCCTCAGAGGAAGGGTTGATGGGCTTCCAGTCTCCCCGCTGCTTTAAAATTTCCAGCATGTCTCCAAAGGAGAAATCCTCAAGGGGCGATCATGGGGATCCTTCCTCTTAATCATAGTCTGCATCTTCCATAAGGGATTCCTCAGGGGAATCCATATGCTTCCTCTTGCATGATCTCTTACATGGTACCTTCTCAGAGGGGACATCTGAGTAGGACTCTGAAGAGCGGGTACCTTGTGGAAGGGTATCTTGAGGTTCCCGTGCTCAATGTCCCAGAGTAGCAGACTGTGTCAGCTGTGGTTCAGAGGAGAGGTATATATGGGTCTCTGGCACCAAAGGAACCAGCTGTGAGCCACCACAGGCAAGTGCCCTCTCCATCACCTGGAAAGCTAGCCTGCCCGAAGAGGGGTGGGAGCCTGGAGCCGAAAAAGACAACCTCGGGATTGGGGTTCGCATCCCACTCCGACGAGCCCAACCCCAGGGAAGGAGTCACAGGAGGATTTGGTACCGCCAAGACAACCGGAACAGTAGTAGACAGCGCCATACTATTGGGCCATGGTGCCGACAGCCCAGTCATGATCCTGAGCACGGGTCGGCTGTGAGTGATTTGATGTCCATAAGGTAGGCTCTGGAGCCATGGTAAGGTCTACCAACGGAACCGAAGAAGCCGTTACCGGGATAGGAGTCAGTGTTGAAGGCCCCGATACCTCCAAGGAGGTCGAAGGAGGAATATATGTTGGAGTCTGCAGAGAAAATTCCTCAGCTCCAGGTGGGAGGGAGGGTTTGGAAGGAGTTGGAAAACCTCTGGCCGCCAATAACTGATCTATGAGTCTCACTATGTCAAATTCCAAAAGGCTTCTGGAGGAGCGGGTCGACATCCCCGATGGAGAATCTGGGCATTCTAAAAAGGGGCTGCACTGCTGTCCAAAAAAGGGATCTACCGATAGGGAGTATCATGCCAGAGGCAATATCTCACCTTTCTGCACCGTGGTGTCAAAGGACCAGCAAGATGTACAGGGGTGGGGACAGTGACAAGAGATGGGAAAACTATTTTTGGTGCTGAAAGTGAAATCTGTACTGTAGCCATGGAAGATAAAAACTTGGATTGTTCCGTACTCACAAAATGTACGGTGGGGTGAACTTGTGGCACTGGTGTCAAGGATGGTACTATAGTTGAAAGTTGAAGCATTGGTGTCGAGGACGGTACTGTAGTTGGTGGTTGAGGTTGTGGCATTGGGAACGGCACTGTACAAGGGGCTTGAGGCCCCAATGCCAAAATTTCTGGTGTCAATTTAGGTAATTTTGCTTTCAGTTCTGAAGATTTAACTGATGTAGAGTTTCTAAGGTGTGGAGATGAAGGAACAGACTGGATTCTTTTATTATGTTCTTTTTTAGGAGGGGGTGTGCACTCCATCTCATAAATAGCCTCTGAGTTTTTAGAAAAAAACTTAAAAATCACTTTATTTTTTCTTTCAGTCAAAGTACAAGCACTAAAACCCTTACATATGTCACATGGAGGTTCAACTTTCAAATGCTGTACTCCAAGATCATAAACACAAGACAAATGACTGTCTGAATTCGGCATTTTTCTACTGCACTTATCACACTGCTTGAATCCCATTGTTCCTTTTTTAACAGCCATCATCCAAATTAGAGTAACCACTCCAACAACAGTATAAGCAACACAAACAGCAAATTACACACTATGAAGAAAGAAAGAAGTTTTTTTTTTTGTCTACCAGCAAAAGTAGGACAAGAAATACCCAATGTGTAAAGAAAGGAATAAAAGAAAGAGGGAGAAGAGAGGGGAAATACCAGCAATGGTATTGGGGATAACCTCAGAGGTAAAGGAAGGCCTGTACTAGCAATGGGACGAAGAATAACACAAACTTGGTAAAGAAAGGAAGAAAATACTCTAAACGGTAAGTGAACTCTAAATGACTAACAGAGAAATGAAATTTATACGTAACAAGAGAAAAAAACTATTGAAATATTAATTTTTTTTAAATGAGCTAGCCTGACAAGTCTTGTAGTGGGTTCACTAAATAATCTCGAAATTTTGAAATATTGAATTTCAAAATCTCGAGACCATATAGCTGAAACCCCTAAATACCGAAAGACCAGAAGCACGAATTTCAAAATCATGAAGTTCGGAGATGTTGAAGTAGCACTTCTGGTGTTGTGGTTTGTGAATGGATAGGTGGAAGGTCAGTTAAGTATCTATGTTTAAGTGTGTTGGTTAGGAGCTTTAATGTGTGTGTAAGTGTGTGTTGTGACTGTGATGTGTGTGTGTGCGAGGGGAATAGGGAATGTAGGTGTGTGGTAGTGTTTTCATGTGTTTGTCTGTGTAGTGCGACCCTGGAGTTAGAATATATAAGTGGGGGGTGTGTGGTTGTTATCATAATTAAAGGTCCAAAAGTAATTTTCCAAAGTCCTTACAACCAGAGTATATTACTATCTTGCATCATGGTCACCCAGGAACTGAATGTACCAAAAGAAGGGCGAGAGGACTAGTATTTTTGCCTTCTGTGTCACAAGACATTGACACAGCACTTTCATCTTATTCAGTCTGTAATAGTACAAAACCACATCAACAAAAGGAACCACTTCAGCTTAACCAGATTCTGGAACTATCTTGGTCAACAGTAGCCACTGACATCTTCAAGTAGAGTGGTCAACATTATTTGGGGTTAGTAGGCTCTTACTCCAGCTGGTTCGAGATTGACCTACTTCCTAACCTAGCATCCAGTACTGTCATTACTAAGATGAAGTGTCATTTTGCTGCTCATGGTAGTCTGCACAGTTATTTTTGGCAATGGCACACAGTTTACAAGTCAAAAGTTCAAAAGATTTGCTGAAGAATGGGACTTTACTCATGTCACAAGTAGTCCAGAGTAACCACAGTCAAATGGTTTGGCAGAACATGCAGTTCAAAGTGCAAAGCAGTTATTACAGAAGTCCTATTATGATAAGACCAGCAAACCACTCAATTCATTACAAAAGGGAGAAGTGGTAAGGAGGCAAACGTCCAAAGGTTATGATCAGATTGGAGTTGGAAGAATACTGGTCCAAAGCCAAGATCATACATTGTGGAATCAGAAGAAGCAGTTTTCAGGCAGCATCAGAAACATTTGAGATCGGTGTCCGAGCCTATACCATAGCACAGAGACTGTGAGAAAGACTCTATCTCAGAGTGAGTTGTCAGATGTTCCAATTCCAGAAGAAGTTCCAGAGGACATTCTCATTCCTGTGATGAATCCAGAAGTTCCTGTACCAGTTGTGCACCGCAGACTGTCCCTGTTGCTAAATTTGGTCCCAACTGTTATGTTAAGAGATATGGTCAAATCTCTAATCCTTGTAGTAGATATGAAGCAACTTGGACATGAACACTGCGTTTTGTTAATGATGTGTATAGTAATACATGTCTATCTCTGATATTGTTGTGTATAAAGGGCAATATTTTTAAGATGGAGAATGTAAATCAATATGTGTGCATATACCTTTAAGAAGCTAGCCAAGGTTTTGCACAAGTGTATAAATACCCAGCACTTGTGAGCCTGACTGCCATTTTGTAGTTAGCTGTTGTGATGTAACCATGAATGTATGTAAGGTCTGTTTGTTAACTAGTTAGTTTGTATTTAAATATGCTGCTATCCATCCTGTGTTTCTATGTATTAAAGCATCTAAACAAAACCCCATGCCTTCCTGTCATATGTGTTCGAGACGAACGACTGACACATTTGATTTGCTGATGTGTAGTAAATCCATCAGTACTGGGTTGGAGGATGCCTTGTATACCACACACTGGCCACCTCTTAGAAGTCTGCAAGACAATGTGTACAGCAACAGACCTTTGAGTCAGTCCATGTACGACACTGCTGTTTAGGCCTTGTATCCTTTGAGTAAAGTATCTCTGTGGGAGTTTCCTCTGTTGCATGTGTCTGGACAGATGCATGCCAAAGGGGACATTATCCTCAATCACTGGCCTAATGAGGACTGAGTAAAGTGGGATAATGTCACTGCTAAATCTAGAAATAATCTCTTTGTTTAAAAGCTGTTCAATAAAGAAGGTCTTTTTTACAACAACGAACATGTGTTGGTCAAAAGTTAGGTCACTGTCCACTTAAGTTCCCAAATCCTGAACAAACGAATCAATGCTTACAGGTACACTTGTCAATATGGTAGTTCCCTGGGATAGACGACTTCCCAAAGGATACAATATTGCACAGTGTGGCAGATATCTATGTTGATGTTAACTAAAACTTTTGTGCAATAACTCAAATGCTAGTCTCAACTCATATTTTGCTGCAATAAACCAACCAATAGTAGCAATCTTATGCAATAATGATGACTGTTGAAATTCTGTGCAATAACGTACTGTTTAGATTCGTAAAATGTTTTGGGTGTTAAGTCTGTAATGGTTTGCTGTAATGTAGTAATATCCATTGTAATGCTTCTTGTGAGGTTTTGCACATTGAGTCCGGAGAAATGAAATTTCGTTCAGTTTGCACTGTAGTATGAAGTCTGAATGACAAAGTTTACTTTGACTTTATTATGTGGCACTTAGTTTTCAGTCCATGACCTTGGCATAATTTATTTCTTTAGGACAGACCGCCCTGCAGGATGGCAACATAGTTTGGGGATTCAATGACTATGCCTAGCTTCCAGTCCTCTCTAAACTTAGTCAGCCAGAGTACTTTGGTATTGGCTTTTCCGTCAGAAAAGTAGATGCCAAAGAGGCAAGGACCCAACACAGAACCATGACGGACTCCACTGGTGACTGGTCTCTTTGTGGAGGTAACTTCCCCTATTTTGATTTCCTGTGTTCTATCCTTAAGCCAGTTGGCAATGCAGCAGGAGACACAGGAGTTTATTTAGCTTTCTTACTATGCCTGAGTGGGGAATTGTGACAAAAGCTTTGGCCAGGTTGAGGTATGCTGTATGTACTGTTTTGTTTTTATCCATTGCTTTGGTGACCATTTCAAAAAATCCACCAGGATGAGTTAACATGACCTGCCCTTAACAAATCCAAACTGAGACGGGTCCTGCAATTTGAAGTTCCCTACGTCCTGATTAATTAGTTCCATGAGAACTATTTCCATGGCATTGCATATGATGCTGGACTGACTGAAATGTCTGTAACTGCCTGGGTCTGTAGAAGGTCCTACCTTATTCAAGGGAATTAGCACAGTTGTTCTCCATTTGCTTGGTATAAAACTTGTATGGAAGCTAACACTGAACAGTGTTGTTAGGGTGTGGCAAAATAATGCCTTATGCTATTTAAGATGTCAGGACCCATCAATGCAGCAATTTTATGTTTTGATACCATTTTTAGGATATGGTTTTGTGTGATAACTGAAGGCAAGCCAGTTTCAGGTATATCTTATGGGACAGACAGAGAACAGAGAGGGATAAAGTTAGCGCTAAATTAAACAAGCAGTAGGTTTCTTCAGCCCCAGTGTAGGAAACATTGCTTGCAAAAATTCAAATCAGCATATTGCTGCAGTGTACTTTTGAAATTACCAACCTGACTATAAAAAAAAAAAAAAAAAAAAAAAAAAAAAGAGGGCCTTGTGATTGTCTTTGGCTTGGATAGCTATTTTAGCCTCAAACTTGGCTTTGAAGGATTTTATTAAACTTCTGAGTTGTTTGTTTATTTCAGTGACAAAGGCCCTGAATTTCTGGGAATTACTCTTCTTACTTTTGGTCAAAATTATTTTCCTTTTATTGTAAAGCTTTGTTTCAAGGGTTTGCCCTTGTGCCTATGGAGTGTAGCTGTTTACATGCTGGTACACTGTGGTGGTGGTGTATCTTTCCATGTATTCAGTGGAATTAACTGGGTTAGGTGGGGATTTGAAGCTTCCCAATGCATCATTTAGGAGTAGATTGTCTGGCTTGTGAAAGGGATCTCTGGTTTCCATTTTATTTTACAGGAGACTGCTTTATGGTCAGACCTAACAAGTGATGAAGATATACTAGGGATGGTGTAAAATGTTCGCATATAAAAAAGGACAAGATCCAAGATGTTATTCTTCATAGTCAGCATCTCTTTCAAAAAATCAACCTGGAACAATTAGTCAAAGTCCAGCAATCTCTCTGCTTCTACACTAGTGGTGGAGTAGGTTTCCCAGTCTACAGCTGGATAGTTTAGATTATCTAGGAAAATGGTACTGAGTTTAATACAGAGTGGCACACAGGTCACTTGCTCAAAGGACCTTAACCTGGTATGTGACATCAACATAACTTGGTGGAGAGACAGATTTATTTCACAGAGGTTGTCCCACCTTTGGAACAAGCTTCCTATTCATGTTAAACAAACACTCTAGTTGGCCCTATTTAAGCGTAATTTGGACAACTGGATGGGTAACTGGAAATTAATCCCGGGGGGGGGGGGTTCCACCTGCATCCCTCTTGGACAGGGGCAACAGGTACTGATTTTAGTGTCTGCTTGAAAGAGACACCATTGGGAACACAGTTTGAACTTGGCTAGGCTTGTAAGGCCTCATGGGAGAGTTAGCCTAGTAACCTCCTATGATCCTATTATTCTATTCTAGTTCTTTTATCATCACCACCATCATCAACCTCCTTTTCCCATTTTCTACATGGGGTTGGGGTATTGTGTCGTTCTCATTTTCTACATGGGGTGTTGTGTCAGCTGTCACCTGCCCCTTTGATTTAATGCCATTCTCTTACCTTCTTTAACAATTCATCCATCCATCTCTTTTGCATGACACCATCATTTTCTGTTGCTTTTTTCCTCTCGGTCCCAAATCATCTTCACCTGATTATCTTCTGCTTTCCTGCACATATGTTAAAACCACCATTGCTTATTCTCTCATCTCCACTGCAATTGGATCTACTTGGGCTTCTGCTCTAATATCCTAATTTATTTGTCTGCCCCACAGTATGCATACTACCACTCACCACAAGCACTTCATTTCTCTCACCTCTAGCTTCTTCCATTGCTCTGCCTTCATTACCCAGGTTTCTGTACCATAAAGTAGTACTGGTTACACTACTATTTTGTACACATTACTTTTCAGCTTCTTTAGCATTCTTTTCATACTACTACCCCTAACACTCTATTCCAGCTGTCTGCTGTCTCTCTAATTCTAGCACTGACCTCCTCATTCAGACTTCCATTACTCTCAACCACCCCTCCTGGATACTTGAAGCTGTTAATCTGTTCCACTACTTCCTCTTATATCTCAACTTTCAGCTTCTTCCAAGCTCCCCATTTGTTGCCATTACATCTGTCTTATCTGTACTCAGTTTCAACCTGTGTGCCTTCAGTTTTGCATTCCCTTCTCCTATCACTTGCCAAAGTTCTTCTTTTCAGTTTGCTTATAATGCCACAGTATCTGCATACAACAGTTTTGTTGATCTATCTCTTCAGATATGCTTGCTAATATAGTCCATAATCATTATGAACACCAGTGAGCTCAGCGATGAACACTGATGCACAGCCACTCCTGCTGGTAACCCCTCAGAGTACGAACACTGTTTATACTTGTGTAATTTGATTCTTGTACATAGCCTGCACTAATTCTACAAGTGTCTCTAGGACTTCAAACCAAATCAGCTTACACAGGATCTGGTCATACGCTTTCTCCAAATCTGACAATGCCCAGTTTGACTTCTTCCTCATCTACAGCTTCCTCTCTGTCTGGCTTACTGCAAACATTGGGCCCATTGTGATGACTCCTGTTCTGAATCTGAAATGCTCATCTTCAAACTTACCTTCTGCTTATAATGCATATTCCTTTATCAATCACCCACTCCAGAAATGTTACGCAATGTAACAAGAGTCTGATACCTCTATAATGCCCACAGTGTGAATGTCCCCTTTGTTCTCGCACACTGGCACTTCAATGCTTAATCTCCAGTCGTATAGGATGTGCCTTTCTTGCCATACTACTACATGTAACCTCTGCAGCTACTTTTTCCCTAACTCACCTAACATCTTGATCATAACTGCCTTGATTTCATCTAAGCCTGCTGCTTTCCCTGTCTTCACTTTTCTTAGTCACGTTCTTACTTCTCCTAGGGTGGGCTCAGAAAGAAGTATTGCATGTCTGATCTCAATCCAGATGTACATAAGTGCAAAGTCAAATTCAAACAAAAATCTAACTGATGGTCTCCAAGATGAAGACACTGGGCTTGGGTATATGCAGTACATGCCCTTCCTCAACTACTAACACCTGCTTTCTGTGCTGTTGGGATTCTGTCCTTAGCACTGCAGTTGCAGAAGAGCTGACTAGGAGCCATCATACCCTTCCCACATGATACACAAACCATTGCTATCCATCTCCCCTGGCTCTTCCATTGTATGAGCCACTTTTCGAACGTTGGTTGTCTAGATTGTAGCCAGGGTTGCATCCCTTTGTATCACTGATGTAGTTTTACGCTGGTTGGGAAATTAGTGTTTAGAATAAAAACAATATATACATATATATATATATATATATATATATATATATATATATACATTTTAGAACCATTTTGTTTTTATAAAACTTATGTTTTGGTTGCATACTACATTCATTCCCCATCACTAAAGTAAGAGGTAACTTGGAGGGACCATCCTTCATACATACATCGGGTGTAGACTGAGATTTTTCATGCTGCCCTATTCCTTTCATGTAGCCGTCCAAGCACCAAGGAGGAGATATGCAACAGGTTGCAGAGAAGGATGCCTCCTCAATTCTGCAAGGGCTATTTCCTTTCAGGCCGCCCTGTCCCTCCACCCAAAGCACAAGTTGTCATCTTCCTAGTCTCTACCAAAGAAATTACACCAGTTAGCATGCTCCTGAGTATCTACTTCCATCCCCACTACATGGGGGATGTGTGGAAGCTGTGACCCTTCACTTCTCCTCCTCACTGCCAGACTCTGCTAGTGCTGAGGCTGCTGATGGAACCCTGGTTGCCTGTATCTAAGTCAGGACTCCATCTCAATGCACTACGGAAACAGGCAAATGTTCCCCACTTTTATACATCTTTTCTTACTTGTGTATACTTAGAGTAATATCCTCTTTTGATTTAGATGTTCTAGCATCTATTTTAGGACAGTTCAAGTTGCATGTCCTTTCCTATCCACCATGCTCAATTTACAGAATAGTTCTTGGATTTTTCTCAGAAGTTCTAACTTACTTTGCAAATGACAGTCCTTGAAGAAGTTACTCCAGCCATATGAGTGCTTACAACACCAGAAGTTACTCAGGGGATTCGGGGAGGTTTGTATCTGCAAAAAGGACACATGCCCAGCGTATTCCTTTTGGAGACCTTCAGTTAGATTTTTGTTTGGATTTGACTTTTCACTTGTGTACATCTGGATTGTGATGAGCAATGCAGGTGAGCATTTCTCCACCGGGGGTAGGGTTAGGGCTTAATGCAAACAAGTCTTCATTGCAGAAATGCCAGCAACAACACAAGTAAACCTCATGGCTGAGTGAATGACACCTCCCCCAAACTGATCTCGCCCAGGTGAAACTAATTGTAATCTCTACCACTAGGAAACAAATTAGTTGAAGTCTGAGTGAGGATTAGTGGTTGGTGGAGAGAGGGGAAAACAGAATTTCTCATACAGTGCAGCATTCTACTGCCTTTATGATGCACACAACAAACAGGATTAATTTAAGTCACAACATCATTACAATTATGTAGCCTTTTTCCTATAAACATCACCTGCAGCTTGTAATACATGAGCTGACAACTACATTTTAAAAATTAATTTAGATGCATAGGTAATATGACAAAAAAAGTGTTTCAACTCCAAAGAAAAGGACCAAGATCAGTGAATCACTCTTTACTTGGACAATGTCGGAAGCCTGTTCAAAGGCTTGAAGAGCGACTTACGCCACCACTGGGTTTTTTCAAGCTACATGTTCTATGAACCAGTTTTGCAGATGTTGTTTTGCCTTTTACACGAAAGTTATCTATGTACCATATAGATCCTTTCATCCCAGACTATCCTTTACAACAAACACGTCCTCAAGCCCTACTACCAAAAGAAGAAGCACCACAGTGTATCCAACTGCCCAAATAAATCCTGCAAGCACGATGAATTAACATACTGTTTATTACAAAAAACAAAAAAAATCACATAAAGCGCTTTTCGTCAGGCCACATAGCCCAACTTCTTCAGATAATTATACAACATAGGCCATACACTATATAGGAAGTGAAAAGGAAGTGAAAAGTCAGCTGGTTCCTGAATCAGCAGGAATCAGCTGCTCTTAAAGTGGCAACCACCTTCATTCATTACCTAAAATATATAGCTTAAACAGTTCTCATCTAACACATTGTTTTAAAACAATATTTTAAAATAATAGATAAATAGTGTAAAAAAATCAGTGTAAAAAATCTAAAACCAATAATTATCTATTATGAAATATTAATACAATTAAAATTAACAGTGTGTGTATGTATTTATATTTTTGTTTTGTGTTCGAGTATAATAAACCTTTAAAACATGTAAATAAAAACATGTAAGTGAAAAACAGCAAAACCTGACTTAAGAAGCTGAAAGTCAAATACACTCTAAGACAATAGTATGCATAGACCATTTTAAACACAGCATAATAGTCAACTCCTAACCAAATTTTTAAGTTGTAGACTGCACTTAATTGAATACATTTTGTTAATGCCCGGAGGGTAACATGCAAAGGTAGGTAATTGCCAACTCAATTCTAATTTCTCTAAGAGCAAGGAAAGAGGCCTTCCTCTAGGGTTATAGGCAATACAATCTATAGCCCTAAAAGTAAAACCATGGGTGGGTGCTTTCATAATGTGCCTGGCCAATGCGTTCTCTGATTTATCAGACCTAATAGCGTATGTGTGTTCATAGACCCTGTCCCTAAGCCTTCTGTCAGTTTTGCCGATATAGAAGGCAGGACAGGTATGACACTTAGCCAGGTATACCACTCCCTTGGAGTTACAATCAAATTTATACTTAGTATAGTATTCAAAACCTCTTATACTAAATTTTGTTCCCTGCTCCATATATTTACAATAGGGGCATGACAGACACTTCTTCATACCTGCATGGTTAAATGTAGCAAAGTTTGAGTACCGAGTTTCCACTAGATTCTTTAAGTTTTTTTCCTTTTCTATAAACTATTCTAGAGAAGTCAATAGGACCTCTTGGTAGATGTGCATCCATGTTTATCAAGTCCCAATCTGAGTAATGGCAGGGAGGATTGTGGGATATGGGCTGGTCTCGAGCTTCTCTGAGATTCAGAGCTTTGCGATGCAGCCGACTCGGAGCCAAGGATCGGCTCCGAACCCGTGTGTAAGAACAAACAGCGAGATTGAACACTCTCACATTGGAGCTTTAGAAAATTCTGGGAGAAATAATCAGTTTACGGCAAGGATTATTACTTATAGGTGGGGACTGGAATTTGAATTGCAGCAGTGGAGATGTGTCTGGGGTGCCCAGAAGAAAAAGTATAACAAAGGTGAGTATATTTCTGAAATTTAAGAAAATATTTGGCATGGAAGATGTGAATTCAGTAATAGGAGCTTGGAGTGAATTTACATACTATTCCCCAAGATATACAAAATGGGCTAGGCTAGACAGAATTTATATTTCACAGGATCTTAGGAAGTTACCAGGCTATTGGCCCTGAGGCCATTATAAGCCTATCCAAGAGTTTAGCCATGTTTAGACATGTCAGCCCCCAAAGCCCCTGGCCAGCAGGGACACGTGGATTCCCAAGGGTGTATTTTCAGTTTCCCATCCAGTAATCCAGGTTGCGCTTAAAAAGGGATAATGAGGTACTCTGCTTGACGTAGAGAGGGAGTCTATTCCAGAGATGGGAGAGTCTCTGGGACACAAATCTGTCCTGCCAACAAGTCCTACTGATATCACAGACCAGGTTGAGGTCGTGCATACGGGTTTCTCGAGTGGAGTTTGACTAGCAGTCCCATCAAGGCGGGGTCTGAGATTGCTTTCTATGCCAAACAAAGGTCACCCCTGAAGAGTCTGTATGAAACTGAGTAGAGGGATAGGGCTTTTAGCCTATCTGTATTGGGTAGGTGTTTGAGGCCTTGGGTTCTCCTGGTGACGAACCTCTGTGGTTTTTCCAGCTGCTGCATGTGCTTTGCAAGGTACATGCCGAAAGGGACACTGTACTCAATAACTGGCCTTATAAGGGAAGAATACAGGGATGTTATGACCTCTTTGTCCATGGATAAGATACCCTTATTTATGAGGTGGGCCACATAGAAAGCTTTCTGTACAACGGAAGCAACATGGTGGTCAAAAGTCAGGTTGCTATCCACCTGGGTGTCCAAATCTCTCACCACTGACTGTGTACTTAGGACATTGTTATTAATGTGATAATATGTGGGGATGCCATTCTCCCCAAAGGGGATGATGATGCATTTTTTGGCATTCAGCTTGAGGCCATGCTTCTGGTACCAGTCATTTGTTTGGATGAGACCCTCTTGGAGGACATCCACATCACTTGGGGATTTGATGACTCTGTCCAGCTTGCAGTCATCTGCAAACCTGGTCAGCCACAATCCACTGGTTTTGGCCTATACCTCAGAGAAGTGTATCCCGAACAACAGAGGCTCCAAGACCGATTCCTGGGGTATGCCGCTCATTACGGGTCGACTGCTTGAGGTGGCTTCCCCTATTTTGATTAGGTGGGCTCTATCAGTGATCCAGTTTGCTACCCATCTGGTAAAATATGAATTGATGCCTAGTTGAGAGAATTTATCTACTATACCCGAATGGGTAATAATGTCGAAGGCTTTGGCCAGGTCAAGGTAGGCAGTGTGCACTGCTTTCCCCCCGTCCATGGCTTTGGTGTCTGTCTCAAAGAAGTTAACCAGATTTAAAACACATGACCTCCCCTTGACAAAGCCAAAGTGTGCAGGGTCGAGTATTTTGAAGTTGCCAATGTCCCTGTTAATGAGGTCCATGATAATCCATTCCATGGCCTTGTAGATCAGGCTAGTTAGGCTGATGGGTCTATAATTTCCCGGATCGGTGGATGCTCCACCTTTGTGTAAAGGGGTGACTGTGGCTGTCCTCCACTCAGCTGGGACAAAGTCAGTACTCAGGCTTTGGTTGAATAGGGTGTCTAATGATGCTGCAAGTTCATGCCTGAGTTCATGTTGGATGCAGCCGGAGATGTTATCGAGTCCAATGGAGGCTGTATTTTTTGCCTTTTAGAGAACAGTGATGACCTGTTCCTTAGAGATAAGGGGTAGGGATCAGATACTGGGGATGTCCTGGTTTACTGATGGGGGAGGTGGAGGTGATAAGTTTTTGCTGACTCTGTCAGCCAGTAGACTGGCTATATCTACAGTATTTGTGTATGTGGTGTCCTTGTCCACTAGTTCTGAACAAATCTGGCTGCTTCCCCTGAGATTTCAGACATATGTGAAGAAAGCCTTATGATTGTCTCCAGTAGATGTTGCCAATTTGGACTCGAAGTTGGCTTTAGAGGATTTCACTAGTGCTCTTATTTCCTTCTTCAGGATAAGGAGAGATTGCTTCCAATGGGGCACCTGCTCCTTCTTGGTCCTAGACAGTAATTTTTTCCTTTTGTTATATAGTTTACTTATTGCAGATGTCCACCAAACAAGGTTTAGTCTTCTTTGCGGAGGATGATTTTGTCCTGTCGGGTATTCCTGATTCAATGCATCTATATACATGCGTGTATAGTACTTCGGTGTAGATTTGGACATTGATGCCAGTTCCTACAGTGGGGGAGTAGGCTGTGAAGCTGTTTATACCATCCCTCAGGAGGTTGTAATCAGCTTTGGAGAAACCTTTTTGTTTGACTCTCACTAGAAGGGGTCAGGGGAGATGGTGACTTTGAAAGTGACTGCTTTATGGTTGTATCTTACCAAGGAGGATGATACTGTAGGGGTGCTGCAGTGGTTACTCATGCTGGTTAACACCAACTCCAAGATAATATCACCTCTTGTAGACGTACTGATTAGCTGTTCCAAGGCATTTGCATTGATAAAATTGAGGAGTCTCTGGGCATTTGTGTTCTGGCATGAGTAGTTTTTCCAATCTATGGTTGGGTAATTAAAGTCACATTGGATCAGGGTAAAGAGTTGAATCTTGATAGATTTTAAGAGGTCCAGATAGATGGGAGTGGACATCTTGAGTCAAATTAGGGGGCCTGTAGCTAGCTATAATTTGAATAGAGGTCTTGTCAATGGTTAACTGCACTTGGAGTGTCTCCTGTGTGTCATACCGTTTGACCAGCCTGGAGGTATGTGTGTCTTTAATATATATTGAAATTCTATCTCCTTTGGCTTTGCTGTCCACAGTTTGGGGTCTGAATGTGTGATAGGATGAGTAACCAGGTAAGGCTGGGGGTGCTCTCCGCAGTGCTGAACCAGGTTTCTGTGACTGCACAAACGTCAGCATATTCCAGGGTTAAGAATGCTTGCAATGAGTGCAGTTTCATGTTTAGACTCCTAGCGTTTAGCAGCATGACCTTTAATTTGCATTTTACTGCAATTTTTATGTTGGTAGTGCATTTAATTGAATGTCTTGATACGCAGCCAATAACTATTTCAGATCATCTGCCAATAATAACTAAAATAAAAACACAGGGTAATGAAACAAAAATGAGGCACTGGCGCTTTTCCACATATCTTTTGGAAAAAGAGGAATTTAAGGAATGGTTAGTGAAAATTATTCAGGAGCTATGGGAGAAAGAAATTACTGCTGAAAATATAGTCAGGGAGTGGGATAAAGTTAAGGTGGATTTTAAAAATCAGGTGGAAATAAAAGAAAGGGAGCTATGGTTAAGGAAGTAACAAGAATTATCTAGAGGGACTGACAAATGTTAAAGTATTACAGAATAGGGGATCTCACAGAATAAGAAGAGGATCAACTGCAGAATGATAATTAGAAAATAAGGGATTACTTCAATAATATACAAGTTTAAAAAGATTGCTATTAAGCAAATGTTTTTTGATAATAACACTAGACTATAAAATCTTTTAGCACGACGAATCAAGAACAGAAAGTAGAAAGGGCTGTTGTTTCCAAGCTTAGGGAACCTAAAACAAGGAAGGTAACAAGATATCCTGTAGAGGTATTAGAAACATTTCAGAAGTTCTATTAAATCCTGTATACAGCAGACAAATGTGGAAAACAAGAAAAGATACAAATGGAAATGTTTATGGAAGAATTAAACATGACAACGTTAGAGACAAATGAGGCTCAAATACTAACAGTTAAGATAGGAAGACAGGCGATAAGAACTGTGATGTATAACCAAGTCTACAGGAAAGTCTCCAGGAACAAATAATATTCCTGTGGAAATTTGGAAGCTATGAGGGAAAAAACTGATAAAGATTTGGAAGGTTTTCTTTAACAGTATTTTAAAAAGAGAAGTACCAACATCCGGAAATAAGCAGTGGCAGCTATAATTCCTAAAGACTGTAAAGGTCCATCAGATCCAGATTCATATAGGCCCACTTCAATACTAAACCATGATTATAAAGTGTTCGTGTCTATAATTGCTTAAAGAATGGCAAAGATAATGCCAAAATTGATAGAAATGAATCAATGTGGTTTTGTAGGGGAGACAAACATTTGACAACATTAACAGAACACTGATGATCCAGACGGAAGCAGAATGTAAAAAAATACCAATGTTTTTGGTGGGTCTTGATGCAGAGAAAGCGTCTGACAGATTAAGTTGTGACTTTATGAGCAGAGCAGAGCAGTGGAAGTGTTTGCTTTTCCTGAAAAAAAAATATAAGGCTGATTAGCAGGATATATGAGGGATTGGAGGTGAAAATTAAAGTGGGTGGGGTCCTCTCTGATAATTTCTGCTTGATCATAGGAATCATACAGGGGTGTCCTCTTTCTCCTTTATTTGCATTATATTTAGAACCACTGGCAAAGAAAATAAGGAACTCAGAAATTCAAGGATATAATTGGCATGGTAGTCAAGAAAAGCTGGCTCTGTTTGCAGATGATATTCTATACCTGACAAAGCAAGAAAGAGACATTATACTGTTGTGGAACATTCTGAGACAGTTTCATATCTTTTCAGGATATAAAATTAATTAAGCTACAACAAAGGCAATAGCAGTAAATTATGTACCCACATATGAATCGGTTCAGCAATATCCATGTTTATGGGAACATGATAAAATGATGGATTTATGAGCATGGATTAAAAATGGTTCTAGTGTGACAGCTAAGGATATGTGGGAAGAGTCTAAACAAAAGATAATATAAAAATTGAGAAAATGGAAGCTTTGTTCTATGGATATGGATAGTAAGATACAAGCAGTTAAAATATTTTTAGTCCCATTAGTCTTATACACAGGTCAGGCAAATTTTTATCAACCAGAGGAGAGGCTGTGGAAAGCAATTAATAAAGAGCTGAAGGACTTTATCTGGAAGGGGAAGAGAGTAAGAGTCAAGTGGGATAACCTGATTCTTCCAGTAGAAAAGGGTGGATTGGGATTACCCAATTTGAATGGGGTACATCAGAGATGCACAGTTAAGGTTCCTATACACAGCACAAGCAGAAAACTATAAATCAAAGTGGAAAGGGATGATGATGAAACAGGTGGGAAGCTCAAGAAACAAGGAGAGACTAGGATTTTGGATGCAAGCCTTTAAGGAGAATAACAATAATCATATAGAATAGTATACCTATAAAGCAGCAGAAAGTATCCTAAGAACTAAGCCAACAAGGGAATGGAGAAAGGAGATTCTGCAGACAGGGATGACTGCAATTAGGGATATAGACTACAAGCAACAGGAGGCTGGAAATTATTGGAGAAAACTGGCAAAGGAACCAAGGTATTGTGAGCAAACAACGAGCGAGGGAAAGATGATAAAATGGGAAGACGCCAAGAATTTATTTGGACTGCAGGTTAGAGATTGCCTTCCCTATCAAGGGTTGATAGAGTACAGGCAAAGAGAAAGAAATAGGGGTTCCTAAACAAAAGGCCAGCACTGGTAGAGTTTTTGGTAGAATCTAGAACAGAAGCTGTGATTAAAAAGGAATAGTTAGTAGAGCATATAAAATATTGCTTGATAACTATAAGAATCAATCAGAAGTTTAGAATGGATTGGGAAGAGAGATTGAATAAGCAATTCACAAAGAAACAATAGGAGGACATATGGATATCTCCCAAATATGCAACAAAATCTAGATGATTTAGGATTTTTGCTTGAAAATGTTTACATAGATATTTTTATATCCAAAGTAAACTCCAGAGAATTTTTCCTCAGGTCGACAGCAAATGTTGGAGGTGTTATGGAGAAGAAACAGGTAGATAGGAACACATTTTCCAGGAGTGCAGAGAATTGCGGACTTTAAGGATTCCCTGCAGGATGCACTCTTGAAAATGCTGGGTAGGCAGATCCGTATGATGAGAGACAGGATTTTTCTGAGCTATGATACAGAATCGGAATTCCCTAGACATGGTAAGGTCTTTGCTGTGAGTAATTATGGTGGCTGCCAAAAAAAGCAATTACTAGAAAATGGAAATCAAAATCTAAACCAACTATACTAGAAGCAGTGACTAGATTAAACAACTGAAATTGAGATCTTTAGAAAAGGTTACGTGCAAACTACATAGGAAAAAAATGGCAATTGTGGGAACAATACATACAGGGGAGGAGTGAGGTTTAAAAAAGGCAGGACAAATGAATTATGCAAAGCTTAACTGAAAATGATTGGGTAGATTTATAAGTCATGTATAATGTTTGCATCTGGGAGTGTATCAGTATGGTTTGTGATGTAAAATGCTTGCAAGTAGGATTATGTCGGTCTGGTTTGTTTTCACTTATATAAAAAAATTATTTATTCACCATAACATTCCATTGGTGTTGACCATTTTCATTCTACCCCAACCTTTGGATTCGGATCTGATCCTCGGATCCGACTCAGCTGTATGAAAACTTGTGGCAAAAACAAAAGCTCTGGAGCAACTGCCTTTCCCACAATGCACCTCCCTCAATTACCTCGGATCTTATTTGCTACAAAAATGATGAGGAAAAAGGAATATGCAGACATAATCATATTAGACTATATCTGGAGCTGTACGGCTAAGAAGTGGCCAATTTAGAAGGAATACTAGCTCTTCCAGGAGATCCAGGGTAGGGGGTTGGTGGGAAGGGTGTTGAGGAAGAATGAAAATGGACAACACAGATGGAACATTACGGTAAGTACATAACTTCTTTATGTTATGTTAATTTTCATTCTATCCTCAACCTTTGGTTCCCAGCTACCTAAAATCTTGGGTGGACTCAAGGAAGAGTATTCCTGAGCAACATTAAACCAAATGATGGCTTACATCTTGAGATTAGGTCCAATTTGTAATGGGTCACAAAAGTGTGGGGAGATGCCCAAGTTGCTGCTGTGCAAATGTCATTCACGGAAGCTCTGAATTCAAGAATAGCATGTTAAGGAGTCAAAAAAAGGTCTAAATCAGATCATGGGCCCAACAAGAAAATCCTTTCCACTTACTGGAATACAGCTTTCGAGTAGATGGCTTATGGGATGATAACAGGATGTGTCAGACTGGGAAAGAGAGCATAGGTTGTCTGACTATTAATGGACCTGAAGAAACCAGGCAGTTAGCCCAAGATTGGATAAGTTCGGATGGCTCATACTTGTCAAGTGAGACAGGAGGTCTGGAACAGGATGCAGAATCCATGGCTGATGAACTAAGTGAGGCCAAAGGAAGGAGAACCAAAGGAAGGGGAACCAAATCTGGTGAGGCCAATAGGGTGCAATGAGGATTACTTTGCTCTTCAACGTGGCAGCTTTCTGTAGACATTTGGTGATCAGGGGAATAGGAGGAAAAGCATAAAGGAGGCCAGGGGGCCAACTGTGGATGACAGCATCCCTCGGTGACTCCCCCTGTGGGGGAATCGGGGCAAAGTAGCTGCTGCATTTATTCTTTAGGAGGGAGGCAAAGAGACAGCAGCAAGGGTGGCCCCACTGACAAAAAATCATGTACATCACGTCCGGGTTGAGGGACCACACATGAAGCAGGAGAATGTGACTGCTCAACTTGTCTGCTAACAAACTGGCTCTCTCTGGAATGTGCATCGCAACTAGAAAGCAGTTGGATGAGATTGCCCATTGCTACACTCTTAGTGCTTCTCAACACAATGGGCAAGATCTGGTTCCTCCCTGTTTGTTGATATACTAGACCACTGAGATGTCCATTTGGACTGCAATCATTCCTAGGGGGAGAGCTTGCTGAAAGACTTGTAACCTCAGAAGCACTGCTTTCACCTCTAGGACACTGATATGCAGATTGGCCTCCACAGGGGACCAAGTGCCTTGAACAGTCTTTCCCTGGTAATGCCACCCCACCTGGGAAGCATCCATGGCCACTATGGCCTCCTTGGGTTGGGCAAGAGTGAAAGGACAGCCTTGTAGAAATCTTTTCTGACTGAATCCACCACTTGAGATATCTCTTGCAACCCTGGGTGATGTGAATTCTGGTTGACAAGGAATGATGAAAAATTGACCACTGAGTGGCTAGCATCCACTGCAGAATCCTCATGTGGAATCTGGCTAGAGGAACTAGAGTTATCATCACTGCCACAGATCCAGAGCTTGAAAGATCAAGGGGGCAGAAATCTCTGTACTCCAGATTATCTTCCTCACTTCTGATCTTAAGGTCTGAACTCTGGAATGGGGCATTGAAGCAGTCACTGTCTTTGTTTTAAAATGTGCTCCTATAAATTCCAAGTTCTGAGTTGGGTCTAAAAAGAGAATTTTCATAATTTACTGTGTTAACTAGATGAGAATATGGGTAGAGAATGTGATCTCTTGCCTGATGCCTGGTTACGGCAGTAATGAGCCAGTCGGGATATGGAAGCATGTGGAATCCTTGCAGTTTCATGTGAGCTGCTACAACCTGCCAGTGAACACCCTGGGAACTGTGGTGAGACCAAAGGGTAAGACAATGAATTGGTAATGACTGGCTCCCATCCAAAAGTATAGGTACTTTCTGGAGCACCTGCTCATTTTTATGTGATAGTACATGTCCTGAAGGTCTATTCAGCACATCCAATCATCTCTTCCCAAGAAAAGAACTTGGTTCTCCATACTGATTTGTTTAAATTGGTGAGATCCAATACTGGTCTCCAGTCCCATTTTCTTTGGAACTAAAAAGAATCTTCAGTAAGTTCCAGATTCTATTTAGTCTGGTGGCACTTCTTGGATGACTCTTTTGAATATGATATGCTGCTTGTTCCCTCTGACAGGGTGGAACACTGGGGGATCTTTTTGGTATTGGAAGTGATTGGGAAAATGGTATTATACAGTCTCTGGATATGATCCTCTGACCCACGTATCTCTTGTTAATTCTAGCCAGGCTCTCTGGTGAAGGGATATCGACCCCTGATTGCCCGCAGAGGTGGAAAATGAGCCTCCGTTCAGGAGCACTGGAAGGACCCATCACAGAAGGAATCTATGGATCCTCTGTTTTGCGGGCCTCCTCTGTCGTAAGGGCAGCGTATGCAGGGGAACCTCCACCATGTGTGTCCTGGAAAAGGCCCTGGGACATTCTGACCCACATTTTCCCAGTACCTCGTTGATTCCTGGAATAAGATCACTGAGGTGTGGGAAAAACGTACACCCATGGCAAACAGGTTCTTTCCACCCTTTTCACACCTGGTTAACGTCGCTAACTCTGGGGCCAAACAGGGATGTGCCGTCAAAGGGATCACTGATGAATGATGACTTGAAGGGCTCTGCAAAACCACACAAGTGCATCCAGGCATGCTTCCTTATGGAAATCCAGAACCCACTGTCCTTGAGGTTCTTTCAGCAATGTTCGAGATCAACCTCATGGAATAATTTGAAACTGATTACAGGGTAGACAACACAACTGGAAAGATACAGAGGCCTGTACTTCCGCAAAAACAGATCATGACAGAGTATCAGACAGTTCCTTAATTAGGTCTCTCTCTGGCCTAGTGAAATCTAACAAACAATTCAACGACCTTAAGGCAAAGGTCGCTGAGGCACAGACATGCGTCCCACATCTGCCCATCATCCAAGACTCCCTGTTTGCAGGATGGACAGTGGAACTCTCAGTGAGTTCCTTTTTAGTGGCCGCTGCCTCAAGTGAGGCATCAAACAGGACAAAAAAGAAACACCGGAATCACAAGTAGCTCTATTTAATGATGCAAGTAAAAACTTTCACAGTATCCACACACTACTTCTTCAGGCATCATATTTTTAACAGCTACCCCTTTTGCTCAAAACTGCTTATTCTCAGGAACAGACAATCTTGTCAGGCCTTTTAGGGATTGGCTCGATGGTGTCTGGAGACTTCCACGATCGTCGAGAGATCAATTACACAAACTCGTCGGCAGGCAGAGTCACCCAGGAGGTAGATGGCACTCCAAAAATATGGACTCTTTGGATGAACGGTTGCTAGACTTCCAGCCATCTCTCTGTTTCAATATTCCAAGGATGTTTCCAAACTGGACATCTTCAGGAGGTGACCTTGGGGACCCTTCAGCTTCATCAAAATCTATATCTTCCATGACTGACTCTTCTGGAGAGTCAACATGCTTCCTCTTGCACGTCCTCTTCTTAGGGACCTTTTCAGTGGGATATTCCAGAGAGGTATTAAAAGAGGATTAACTACCCTGCTGGGAAGACCGGCGTTACAGTACCAGCTTTCCCCGTGGAGCAGTCAGATAAGGCTTCTGATGTAGACGTGTCATGCCAACAATGTGAGGATCCAAAGGGATGGGTACTGTCTTTGTCTGAGATGCAGCCCTCTCTATGACCGCAAAGGCAGAACCCCCCCAAAGAAGAGAAGGACCCAGGATCCGAAGGTAATAACCTCTGGATCGAAGTCCCTCCATGTTCCAAGGAGCACATCTCCACGGCCAACGTTGGAGCTGAGATAACCCTCGCCAAGACTCCAAGATGCAGAGATGCCGCCGAAAACTTTGGAGTTGACTGCAGTACCCCGGACCACATAGGGTAGCTTTGGCTGTAAGAGCTCTCCGGACTTGATGGAGCCAAAGAACTCAAGGCAAGTGGTTTGATCCAAGGGAACAGAAGTTCTCGGATCCGAGGGAGACGGACCTGGATGACTTGGATCCAAGGACACTAAGACCACGATGGGAGTCGAAGGACGCATCTGCAAAGGTGGAGTTGTGGATGGTCAGATCTCCTGATCCAGAGGGGTCGGAATGGATGGGATGCTAGGCAAACTCTGCACTAACAGAATCCTCCTCACCAGCCTCTACAAGTCTTCTTCGGTTAGGCTCCTGGAAGAGTGAATGGACGTAATAAAGGGAGATCTAGACCTCTCCCAACATGACAACGGAACCTTGGAAGGGACCAGATCTAGAGAAAGAAATGAGTCCTTGGTAATGGAAGTTGTAAATTCGGATCTGAAGTGATGCAATCCGAGATGTCTGTCTTAGTCCTCTTAGGTTCCGAGGGAGAGGCCTGTCCCAAATAGCCTAATTCAGCATATCTTGGATTCGACAGTTTGGTGTGTCTCCTTTTTGGATACAAAGAGTAAGGTGGCTCTGAAGACTCCAATCTGGAAGGTCTTGGATCTGAGTGTATTGTCAGATCCAATGGTTTGACATGTCTCCTTTGCAGATCCAAAGTGTTAGCTGGATCCGAAATAGGACTTTTTTTTGCTTTCATACGAGTGCGAGTCAGAGACAGGGATTTTGTGACCACATTTAAAATATTTTTTTAACCCCGCCAAGCCTTTCCCTTTAAAAGGCATGAGTAGAGGTTTGTGACAGATCAAGTTTAAAGTTCTTTTTTTTTCCTGTAGGAAAGAGATAAAGGGGAAGATCTACCAACAATGGTAGTAGAAGGGAGAGAAGTACTATGGACAGTACAGAAAAAGTAAATATAAGCATAAGGGCAAGAATCAAATTTGGTCAAGATAGCGGATTAAGTTAACTAAAGGTAAAATACAGGAAAAAAGCAGAAGCAAATAATAAACAAGTCGCTCAAGAACACAAGGAAGAACCATGTCTTTCGCTGGAAGCAGCAAATGAGATCTGGGGTAATTGAGGGAGATGCACTGGGGAAAAAGCAGTTGTTCAAGAGCTTTTCTGATTGCCACAAGCTTTCAGACAGCCGAATCAAATCCGAGGATCGGATCAGAACCCAAAGGTTGAGGACAGAATGAAACCTGACAACATCAGATTGTATGTTTGCCTATGTCATAAGTGAAGACTTAATAAAGAGGTTTCTTGTTTACAAAAAAAAAAAAGGTGCAGGAATTGAATAATTTATGTAATGTTATATGCTGTATATCAATATATGTGAAATATAATGTTTGTAAACATGAACATGTTAATACAATTTGATTACTTTTATATACATGTAAATTTGTCTATGTCACAAGTAATAATTCAATAAAGGTGTTTAAAAAAATCCAGCAGATTCTATACTGCAGACCTCAAGGAGGAAATCTGTCTTGTGGCAAAGAGATCAGAGTTATGTTGGTTTTCCACATGGCAGCCCAGAAAGGCTAAACACAAAGTGGGAGTCAGGTTGTACTCCCCCAGATTCACCAAAATACCCAAGGGAGTACTAAGGAGAAGCAAATGATCCCTTGCTTGAAAAACAGACTCCATGAAGGAGGCAGCCTGGAGCCAGTTGTCTAGATGAGCATGTGGCCCAGGCCGGTATGACCCTGACCTTGAGTAGCATCTTACCCTCACCAAGAATGATGCCACAATATGAAGACAAGATGATCAATTTCAACAATTGGCTTAAGTATTGGTGTCATTCAAAGGGGATCCAATGCCTGGCAGCCTGGGATGACATGCTCAACAAGCCACGATGCTTCGCTAGGGACGGCTTGCACCTGTCACCCCTGGGCTTTTGGATATTGGCAAAGGCTCTTGCTACCCCCATAGTGCCTTTTTTAGGCAAGGCTCAAAAGACAACCCACCTCCATAGGTATCATAAGGGATAAGAAACTAAGAGTAATGCTACTCAACGCCAGAAGTCTAACCTCAAGATGCACGCACTCGAAACTCTCCTTAGCATGGAGAACATTGATATCTGTGCAGTAACAGAAACCTGGTTCAAGGCTCCCGAGAGCACCCCAGCACTACCAGGTTATACCTCATACCATGCTTTTCGGCCCCAAAACTTGGACCGAACCACAAAAGGAGGGGAGTATCAATATTCGTCAAAGATACCCACACCTCCAGGTTGGTGGCACAGCACGAAGCATCAGAGACTATCCATGTGCAACTAACAGTGGGTAAAACTGCCTTCCAGTTTATAGCCTGCTACAGACCACCCTCCCAAACCCAGGAACCCCACTCGGCCTTCCTGAGAACACTGGAAAATATGAAGGTCTCTCCAAACACCATTATATTGGGCGACTTCAACTACCCAAACATAGACTGGGAGCATTACTCTAGCTCCAACACCCTAGCCCAAAGGTTCCTAGAATTTATAAACTCAAATGCTATGGAACAACTTGTTACCACTCCCACAAGAGGGGAAAACATACTGGACCTGATCATCACCAACATGGGGACTCTATGCTCCAGACCAGAAGTGTATCCCTCACTGGTAAGATCAGACCATAAACTAATCTCACTGGATATTCACATCCCGACCCCATCTCCTGCCCAGAAAACCACAGTGAAAAACTTCTCTAAAGCAAATTTCACACTCCTCAAAACCGAGGTGGAATCCTTCAAAGCCCCCGGGCCTGTGGAAAATACGGCCCAGACCGGAGAATCCTTTATAAATGCATTCTATGAACACCTTCAGGAATGCATGGATCATGCAATCCCAAATAAAACCAAGACCCAATCCTCCAAAGGCAGACGTCCTGTCTGGTGGACCCCAGCCATAAACAAACTATACAACAGAAGGAGGAAGCTACTAAATGATAGAGCAAAATCCCAAAAAGGGAAGGCATCTCTGATCAGTATTAGCAAAAAACTACGGGCACTCATAAAATCGTCTAAGGCCAGCTTTGAGAGAAAAATTGCGCAGGACACTAAGGATAATCACAAGGCTTTCTTTAGTTATGTTAGGAACCTGGGTGGGAATTCCCAGATATGCTCAGAATTAGTCCAAAATGACAAAAATACACCGAACCCACAGACATTGCCAACATCCTAGCTGACAGGTTCAGCGCAAACTTCTCCCCCCACTCCCCACCAAACGGGCAAATATCTATCCCAGCAGAGTGCTGCCCCCCTGACATCTCAGATGCTCAGGTAAGAGCCGCCCTCTCCAAAGCAAAAAACACAGCATCAATGGGACCAGACGGTGTCCCGGGCTGCGTCCTACATGAACTCCAAGAAGAGCTAAACCCAAACATAAAACTACTGTTCAATCTCAGCCTTACTACAGGATATGTACCCAAAGAGTGGCGTACAGCAACAGTGGTCCCTCTCCACAAAGGTGGTGCCTCAACGGATCCTGGAAACTATCGCCCCATAAGCCTGACTAGCTTGGTCTGCAAAGCTATGGAAAGGATCATCATGGACCTCATAAATAAAGATATTGGGGACCTACAGACACTGGATCCTACCCAGTTCGGTTTTGTTAAGGGCAGATCTTGCCTCTTAAACCTGGTTGATTTCTTTGAAACAGTCACCAAGGCCATTGATGAGCGGAAGGTGGCCTACACAGCCTACCTGGACCTCGCAAAAGCCTTCGATACAATACCCCACTCGGGCATTATAGATAAGCTCACCAGCTTAAATATAAACCTCTATGTCACTAGGTGGGTTGCAAACTGGCTCAAGGACAGAACCCACATGGTTAGAATTGCTGGAGCCATGTCAGACTCCAAACCAGTTACAAGTGGCATCCCAGAAGGCTCAGTCCTGGGACCTCTTTTGTTCGGTATATATTTCTCAGAGGTACAGGCCAACATGGAAGGACTGTGGCTGACCAAGTTCGCAGATGACTGCAAACTGGGGGCCATAATCGACTCTCCAGCCGACACAAGCATCCTCCAAAAGGGCCTCATAGAAACAGACAACTGGTGCCAGAACCATGGCCTCAAGCTAAATGCCAAAAAGTGTATAGTCATCCCCTTTGGCAAAAACAAAGTGCCCACAAATTACCACATAGGTGGTAATCCATTAAGTACAGAAGAAGTAATTAGGGATCTGGGGACCCAAGTTGATAGCAGTCTCTCATTTGACAACCACGTGGCCAAAGTGGTTAGAAAAACATTTTATATAGCCCACCTAATCATGAAGGGATTCACATCTAGATCAGGGGAGGTCATCGTGCCTCTTTACTTATCCCTCATCAGGCCCATAATTGAGTACAATGCCCCTTTTGGGATGTACCTTACCAGACACCTGCAGCAACTGGAAAGACCCCAAAAGTACCTCACCAAGAGGATCAAAGGGCTCAAACAGATGCCATATGCTGCCCGGTTAAAGAAACTCTAGCTCTACTCAGTGGCATACCACCTGTTCAGGGGCAATCTGTGCCTGACGTATAAAGCCATGTCCAACCCGGAATTAATGGACATGCTGCACCTCAGAAAATCCAAATCCCATCGAACTACGCGCTCGAGAGACTTGAACCTCAGCACTGAAATAAATAGGACATGCTGGAGGGACAGATTCATAACCCAGAGGCTCCCTTCACTCTGGAATAAAATCCCAGTCCAGGTTAGGCAGAGTCCCTCACTGACTCTCTTCAAGAGGAATCTTGATGAGTGGATGGGAGATCGTAGGTTTAACCCGAGTATCACTTCTGTGTCACTGTTAGACAGAGGCACAGTATACTAACCTCGAAAAAGGGCATAGCAAAATTAATTTAAAATGGGTGGCGAAAGCCAAACACATTCTGGCTAGGCTTATAAATGCCCTAGGGCAGATAGCCTAGTATGAACCTATGAACCTATAAGGGAATATTCTGAATCCCTGAAAATGTAGATGAGCTACTACCTCCATGTACTTGGTGAATACTCATGGGGCTGAAGTGATACCAAAAGGCAGGGTTCTGAATTGAAAATGACTGTCTCATATTAAGAAATGCAGAAGCTTCCTGGATTCCTCCTCTATTTTTACAGGAACCTAGAGATCTATAGAGCAAATCCCATTTATTCTTCTAGACAGACAGAATAACTGAGTGCACATAGACCATTTGAAAGTAGGTCTTTTCAGCATAAATCTTTAGGAAGCTTAGGTCTAGGATAGGCTGGAGGTCCTTTGTTTTCTTTGGAACCAAAAAGAACAGCAAGTAAATTCCTGACCTAAACTGTTCTGGTGGAACTCCCTAGATGGCTCCTTTTTGCAGAAGAGAGCAAGCCTGTTTCATAGCAGCCTTTGCCTGACTCGGTGGGAATGGGGGAATTTCCAAAAGTCAAATTTAACAACCTCTGGATACTATCCCCTCTTACTCATGTCTCATGTGATGGCAAATCACAAATGAGGGTAGAGGGATATATCTCCCCCAAATGCCTAAAGTATGAAGCAGTAGGGCAAACATTCAGGGATTCTTGGGGTGAATGTTGGAGAAGAGCCCATGGAAACCCTGGTTTTGCGGACCTCCCTGGTCTCTGGGCCTGTGCTCGTTGAAGTGGCCTCATCTGCCTTAGCCACCTATATCAGAAGTGGAGTAATACTGATGCCTAGACTTATGAAACTAGAGTGAGCAAAGCCCTTTTTTATCCTGTTAAAGGTGCACTGAGGGGTCTTGAACTTAACTCCTACTGCAGAGAGGGTCTTATTATCCTTCTTGCTCTTCCGCATCCTCTCTTTCACAGTGTAACAAAATAAAGTGGTTCCTTCAAAGAGGGCATTTGTGAAGAATGCTTTAAAGTTGTGTGCAATAGCACACAGATGCAGTCATATGTGGCATCTCATGGTGATGCCTAATCTAGCTGCTCTTACTGGTCCATCCGCAAGACTATGTAACAGCTGCATGGAGAAGTTAGTAATACTGAACCCTGTCAACAGAGTGGTCTAAAGGTGCTTCTGTGACTCTGATATAATTGGGTTCTTGAGAGTGGATAATGTTTGTTTCTATAAGACTCCTCTGGAACCTTGTTATATGAGCGGCTTAGTTCATGGTCCAGATGGCAAAAGAGCTGGAAGCATACAATCTCTTCCCCAGTCTATCCATAGCCTGGAACTTCTTACTAGCAGATGGATAGATGAAGCATCTTCAGATATCTCTTTCTTGGTGGTTGCTGCAATTACAATGGAGCCTACTGAAGAAGTCCTTGCCAAGAAATGTTTGTCTTTTGGAGGGTGTAATATTTTATCAGTTTTCCTTGTATCTGTTTCACAGGTGTTAGGTTCCTGCCAAGATGTACTAACTTCCAACTCCACCAACTTGTCCATGGAGGGGACCACCAAGGACATGGGAGTCATTCTGTATGCCTCAAACAATACTGCTTCATCCAGAAAGGGAGATTCAGTTGGTCAAGATCCACTCTGTCTCATGAGCTCTAGGATTTCCCTGAATGAAACTTCCTCAGGAGAGGATTGTAGAGAGACCTTTACCATCATTTGCGTTGATATCTGAGGTGACTTACTCATTTGTTAGGTCTAAATACTTTCTCTTGCATGTCCTCTTCTTAGGTGGGTGAGGGGATGAGGCTCTCGAGTCTTCCAGGGACTGTCCCAGCACCAGGGCAGGAGGTTTGGAGGCTACAGAATGAATCTTCCTGGATGGTGCCTACGCTGAAGCCAACCCAAATGAGCAAGGGTCATGGGGGGAACCAAAGTCAGACTAACTCTGGATCTGCCTTGTGTGGCAAAAAAATTATCCTCCCCAACACCTGGAAAGCTACTCCAGCCTCTAGAGGACCCAAAGATACCGCACCCATGATTAGTTCCAACACTCCAACTGACGTGTGTGGAAAGGACTTTGTAGTAATCCTCAGATCCACTTGAATGGACAGCATCAAGGAGAGGATCGGAGCTGAAGTCTTAATGGCTGTCATCTTTGAGTGAAGTAACAGAGCCATCCACCTGATTCCTTGGCTCTGAAACTCTAACATTGGCAGGATCAGAGTCAGGTGAGTTAGATCCAAACCCCCTAGAGCTAAAGACACATGGATCAATGGCTCCCATTCCACAGGATCTGGGTGAAAGTAAGAACCCAAGGGAACCAGAGCCCTTGTGTTTGTTAACATAGTAAACACCTATGTAGCTATGGAGCACTAAATCGCCTGGATCAGATCAGAGCATGACTCGAGCACTCTATGATGGATCAGACAGACTACATGAATAGGATCTAGAATGCTAGTTAAGTGGATGAGTCTTCTAGAGAGATTACTAATGTCAGTCCAATTTTCCTTTTGTAGATTAGCCTCCATCCAAGGACATCATTAGTATGGAAGCAGAGCTCAATATCTTCCAGAAGGTAACTGTTGTGACAAAATTCCACTATGCCTTCTGAAACAAAAAGGAACAGGACCTAGAGCTTCTTTACTGGCAGAGATGGTCTCTCTGACTTCAGTACTGTCACCAAAAATGTGTTGTGGGGTAAGCATCAGGGTGAATTTCTAAAGATTTATGGAGATTCCCAGACTAGTCAGACAGTTGGTTGCTCAGAAAACTCTGGAGATTCGTCTTGGGGCCTGGCCTATAACTGGCACTCATCCAGACACAAATAAATGTGGATTCTTTCATTATGACATAAGCAAACACAGGAACTTTGAACAAAGTAAACACTATTGCAGGAACAGAAAGGCCAAATGGCAAGGAGGTGAACAGAAAGTCCTTGTTACCCACAAAAACTCTAAGACACTGCCAATGCTCCTTGTGAATAAAGCTGTGAAAAGATGGGCATCTTTCATACCCACAGTTAACATGAAGACATCTTACAGTAGCAAGTGGAGGAATTGCAAGATTAACCACCTTGAATTTTTCACACTCAGAAATTTATTTACTCTGCAGATTTTCAGAATAAATTTAAAAGAGCTGTCTTTGCTGGACACTAGGGAGGCCCTAGAAGAAACCACCATGGTCTACATTGTCAAAGGGACAATTTCTACGGCTCTGGCCTCTGGCAGTTTTCCAAAATGAACAGTACTAAAGAGACCTAATGAGAGCAGGGGAAGCATTGCTAATAGGGATGTAAAGGTAATAAATGCTGTTTTGCAGTCTGATTAAATCTCTCTCTTGCTCACAGATTTGTTGTCATATGAGATGGTGAGGAGGGAGGCATGAAGAACAGTAAGTCAATACTGGTAGAAGCTTTCCTGACTGAGGGGAGAATCACTCGCACTCCTCCTGCCTTGTAACATACCCTACCCCCTGCATCCAATCCACTGTGTGTTTTTCAAAGTAGTTCTCATTTATTTACATTCATCAATATTTAATACAGCAAAGAATAAAATACTGACTGGTCTACCATCATGACACATAATAAAGTTTGCAGCCAAGCAAAAACATCATAACATGGAGGCAAAACTTAAACCTGCAGTAGTTATTTGTGGTTACAAAAAAGAAAAATAAGATATTTCAATTCTCTCACCACAAAATTTAAAGAAACTCATGCAACTTCTGGTATGGACAAGTCTAACAGCAGGCATTCCCAGACCACTCTTTATATTTTTTATTTGGATTTCTATAGTTTGAAGCCAAACAGATATTTACGAAAATACAGTTGTATAAGTAAACATACCATAACAGTAGATGCCAGAATGATCACTGCTGCAGAAGTATTAGCTACATGGGTTATATTCTGTCAAATGATATAACAAGCTGGCCAACTTCAAAGCTTCAGGCAACCTTCCACACACCCAGACTGTCAGGTAGCTTGAAATTAGCTGACCAAAAGAAGCCCTTCAGAGCTTTCTTGACAACAGAAAAAGGGAGACTGAACCCTGAAAGGACAATGCAAGGAAAAATAAATAAAGGGTCTATATTAGATCACCAAACACTTAAAAAAGCAAATGGTGATTAATCAACCCTATGTAAGCGAAAGCTTACAATGTCGAACTGTCAGAACAGCGATTTTTTTCCAAGGGAAAAAAAAAAATCGCTGTTCCAGCAAAAAAAAAAGAAAAAAGAAAACCCTTTAAACATTACATTAAGTGGGGGATGTGTCCCCCACACCCTCCTACTTAAATATACCAACTCCGAGGCCGCACTACAGTGCCAAAAATGGCAAAGTAACGAAGCAGCCAAGCAAATTCTTTCCCAGGGAAACAATTTGCTTTAAAGCCGCTTCGATATTTTGCCTTTTCAGTCTTTTAAGTTCAACCAAGACGCATTTGAAAGAATGCGTCTTCAGTCTTCTAATAGGAACCCTAAATAAATAATCACACCTTGGCATAAAAATACACCAAATAACAATGGTGGGTAGAGGGAGGGAGTGGCTACTGTAGCAGTGATCATTCAAACATCTACTGTTAAAGCAAGTTTACTTACACAATTGCACCAAGTCAAATTGATCACTACTGCAGTAGCATTAGCTAAATGGCTACATTACCCTAGCTTACTACATTTGGGAGCAAAGCATAAACTGGACCTAGAGAAGGAATCAAGCTTATAGTGCTTTTTAACAAGATGTACAGATGACCTAGTAGCAGCTTCTAGAAAAAATGTAGAATACAACTCTTTCCAAAAAGTCATAAATGAAGCCAAGGCCTTGTTAGAGTGAGCCTTGCGCCTGTCTGGAACAGTTTTGTTATGGTAAGAACAACAAATGTTAACAGCCTCAGACAACCATTAGGAAACAGTCTGTTTTGGCATAAATTGTCCATTCTTAAATTCACAAGAAATGAACAACTGATCTAAAGATGTGAAATATTTTGTTCTGTCAAGATAGTACCAGAGTTGTCTGTGGACCTCCGAAGTATGTCATTTCCTTTCTCCCACAGTTTTAGGTTCAGGAAAGAAAACAGGGATATAAACAGATTGGCTTAAAGTAAACTCAGATACAACTTTAGGCATAAAAGAAAGATAAGTTCTCAAAGAAACCCTTTCCCTGTGAAAAATGAGATAGGGGTGATGAACCATAACAGCTTAAAACTCTGATACTCTTCTGGTAGCAATTAGTAAAACTCTTTTCCATGATAAAAACCTCAAGTCAGCCAGATTAGCTGGTTAACTTCTCTGACAGAAAATTAAGATCCCAAGGAGGGCCTCTGGTTTACTTGGAGGTCTCTTTTGCAATACCCCTTCCAAATACCCCTTTAGCTTCTGAATATTGATATCTTCTGTCGCTTCACTCTCTACTAAAACAAACTGTTTCCTGCCTTTCCTGGAACTAGTGTAGTCCAGAAACAGATTTGCTGTATCCAGGACTGTTTGTAAGCTTCTGAGTGGTGATCTTCAATTTTCCCTTAGATCTGCTAGTTCTCTGCTCTCCTGCACTTTTTCTAATCTATTAGTCTAGCACTTTACCAGACTTCTTGTAGCAATTATTGTAGCACACAAAAGTGCTACCAGCACTAAATGTTCTAAAAGGTAACAGCTCCAGTACTTATTATTAATGCCCACCCCTCCAGGCATGTCTAAAGGTCAGTTCCCTGTGTTTTTTCCTATTAACCTGGTGAGCTTGGGCATACTGATAGCAACTGCTTCATGTACACTGATAACCCTCTCCTCTTGCTCTTGCCAACCCTATAGTGCCTTTTTTAGGTGGTGTTTCAAAGACCAAATTACCATGGTAACAGCTACAAACAAATGCAGTCTGAGGGTCATTCTGTTCATTGCTAGAAATCTAAATCTCAAAAAGCACTCGCCCAAAGCACTCCTTAAAATGGAGAACATCAACATTTGTGCTGTAACAGAAACCTGGTTCAAGGCAGCAGACAGCACCCCTGCACTACCAGGCTATAGCTCATTCCATACCTTTCGGCTCCAGAACTTGGAGCGAAGCTCTAAAGGTGGTGGTGTTTCCATATTCATAAAGGATGTGCACACCTCCAGACTGGTAGCCCAACATAACGCATCAGAGATACTTCAGGTGCAGCTAACATTGGGTAAGACAACGATCCGGGTCGTAGCCTGCTATAGGTCCCCAACTATGACCCAAGACTCTCAACTCCACGTTCCTAAGCACCCTGGAGAATATTAGGGTCCAACCTAACACTCTCATACTGGACAACTTCAACTACCCCTCCATTAACTGGGAAAACTACTCATGTACCAATACACTTGCCCAACGTTGCCAGGAATTAATTAATTCCAATCCCATGGACCAGCTCATTCTTACCCCCACTAGAGGTAGCAACATCCTTGTTAGTTACGTACTTATAGATTATGTGGGAGACCTGATATTTTTCAGCAAGAAATGAATTGTCTGGTGGAGTCTTTCATGAATAGAGGGTATAATAAAGATACTTTAAATAGATGTTTTGACAAGTTGGTTAAAAGGGTTAAACCTTCTGATGGTGAAAATAGTCATTATTTTTATAACAATGTGGTTAAATATAACAATGGTAGGGAGTATAAGGAAAATATGTACTTTGTGACCACCTATGGATGTTTTACTTCTCAATTTCTTGATATAGTTAAACAATTCTGGTCTTATTTACATTCTTGGAAAAATGTTCAACAATGGCTGAATGTTAATCTAAAATTCTCTTTTCGGAGAGGTAGAAACATTAAAAACTTTCTAGTTAGAAGTAAATTCAGTATACCTCCTTCTTCATTTTATAAAGAACCATGTAAAACTGGCACCTTTCCTTGTGGAAGGTGTAAAGCCTGTAAATATATTGTATCTTGTTTTCCTTTTATTAATGATGTTAAGTTTATTTCTGTTAAGCAGTTTTGTTGTAACTCAGTAGGGGTTATTTATGCTCTCTGCTGTCCATGTAATATTTATTACATAGGAGAAACAAAAAGAGCTTTTAAACTGAGACTGTTAGAGCACATAAGGGACATTAATAATGGCAATATAGAAAGCCCTGTGGCTCTGCATTTTTTAGAATTTCATAATAAAAGTAGTGTAGGTTTAAAAGCTACTATTTTAGAACAAGTTAAGCTATCATTGTATTGTCATCAGGATGTTAAAACTGTTTTATTACAAAAAGAAGCTTTATTCATTTTAAAGTATAAAACTATGTCTCCTTATGGGCTTAATGAAGAATTCAATTGGAGAGCATTGCTTAATTAAGTATTTAATTGTTTGAGTAGCAACATCCTTGACCTGGTCATTATTAACATGGGCGATCATTGCTCTATACCAATAGTCAACTCTTTCCTGGTTAGATCCAACCACAAACTAATCACCTTGGAAATCCACATCCCTTCCACCCCCCTCCCCGCAAAGGTAACCACCATGAAAAACTTCTCCAAAGCAATCTTTGGGCTCCTAAAAACAGAGGTGGCTAACTTCACAGCACCCATGCAACTGGAGAACAGCTGCATGACTGCCAAATCATACACTAATGCCCTGTAAGAACACGTACACATATGCATGGATCTTGCCATACCCAAAAGAACCAAGACACTCTCCTCCAAAAAAAGGAAGCCAATCTGGTGGTCCACTGCCTTAAACAAACTCTACAACAGAAGGAGGAAACTGATGAGAAATAAGGTGAAGTCCCAAGACTGGAAAAACTCCCTTATCAGCCTCAACAAAAAGTTGAGAACCCTCATCAAATCCTCTAAAGCTAGCTATGAAAACAGAATTGCAGCAGATAGTAAAGACAATCACAACGCCTTCTACAGTTATGTAAAGAATCTACACAGCAATACCCAGATTTGCTAGGAACTGTTGCACAATGGCACCTCCTATACAGAGCCAGCAGATATTGCCAATATACTGGCTGACGGATTCAGTGCCAACTTTATCCCTCCATCCCCACCACAGGACCAATAACAATACCAGTAGACTGCCAGGCACCCAGTATTACTACTACAAAGGTTAAAACAGCACTGTCCAAGGCCAAGAATACAGCTTCTGTGGGACCTGACAATATCCCTGGCTGTGTTCTACATGAGCTACATAGTGAACTGGCACCTCACCTGTGTGTCCTGTTCAATCACAGCCTCACCTCAGGCTTTGTCCCTGCCGAATGGCAAACTGTTACAGTCATCCCTCTCCACAAAGGAGGGGCGACTACAGACCCTGGGAACTATCGCTCCATTAGCCTGACAAGTCTGATATGCAAAGCTATGGAATGCATCATCATGGACCTAATAAACAAGGACACAGAGAATCTCCAAACTCTGGATCCCACACAGTTTGGTTTTGTGAAGGGTAGTTCATGCCTGCTCAACCTGGTCGACTTCTTTGAGTCAGTCACCAGAGTCATGGATGAAGGCAAGGCGGTTCATACAGCCTACCTAGATCTGGCCAAGGCATTTTATACCATTCCCCACTCAAGAATCACAGAAAAACTCACTAAACTAAGCATCAACCCTTATATCACTAGGTGGGTTGCAAACTAGCTCACAGATAGAACCCACAGTGTGAAAGTATCTAACTCCAAGTCAGACTGCCGACCAGTCATGAGTAGAGTCCGACAAGGTTTGTCCTGGGTCCTCTCCTGTTTGGTATCTACTTCTCTGAAGTCCAGGCCAACACGAAGGGACTCTGGCTGAGAAAGTTCACAGACGATTGCAAGTTGGGAGCCATAATTAACTCCACAAGTGATGTTGACATCCTACAGAGAGGCCTCACTGAGACCAATGACTGGTATCAGAACCATGGCCTTAAGCTCAATGCCAAAAAATGTGTCATCATCCCCTTTGGGAAAAACCCGGTTCCCATGAATTACCACATTGATGGTAGTCCACTGATCACAGAAGGCATCATACGAGATCTGGGAACACAGGTTGACAGCAACCTCTCTTTTGACCACCACATTGCCACTGTGGTCAGAAAGTCCTTCTATGTGGCACATCTCATTACTAAGGGATTTGCATCCAGGAAGAAAGAGGTCATTGTCTCCCTCTACTCTTCCCTCATTAGGCCAATCATAGAGTACAATGCCCCATTTGGCATGTACCAAACTAGACACCTACAACAACTAGAAAGGCCACAAAAGTACCTCACAAAGAGGACCTTAAGCCTTAAACACTTGTACTATATGGACAGACTCAAAAACTCCAACTATTCTCTGTCTCATATCACCTACTTAGAGGCGATCTTTCCTTGACTTACAAAGCCATATCTGACCCAGCTCTGTTAGAAATGCTACATCTAAAGAAATCCCAATCTCTCCACACTACATGCTCCGGAGACCTCAACCTCATTACCACAATCAACAGAACAAGCTGGAGGCACAGGTTCATAATCCAGAGAGACTGCCCGTGCTATGGAATAGACTTCCCATACATGTCAAGTGGAGTGCCTTACTGGCCCTCTTCAAGACAAATCTTGATGAGTGAATGAGAAATAGAAAATTCACTCCTGGGATCACTCTGGTGGCTCTACTTGAGAGGAACTGGGAACTAAGGTCGGGTGGCACGATGCCAGTAATCCTATGGGGTAGGCTTGTAAAGACTCCAGGGCCATTAGCCTAGTACACACCTACGAACCTATAAGACCGCACTGAAAGAGGAAGATCCAAAAGCAGACATGCTGAAATGGCTGATAAATGAATCTTGATAGAGGAATAAGAAAGGCCACAGGTTAGTAACTCACAGAAATATTGTAAAACCAGAGAACTAGCCCTAGCCCTAAATGGGTACTGGGCTATACTTTTGGCATAGAAAACCTTTTCCATTAGCTAAAATATGATTTTCTAATCATAGGATAATAGGAGGTTACTAGGCTATCAACCCAGAGGTCATTTCATGCCTAGCAGTTTCAACCCACTGTAACACCACAGATATGAATATGACAGTCAATACCCAGGACTATATTTAGTAATGACTGCCCATGAATGGCAGGCTTTCTTGCTTTCATTTGTACCTGTTGCACTTCCTCAGTAAAAAGGTGGCTAAAAGGAATTAAGACCTTATCATCCAAGTAGTCAATTGAAGCTGACTGATGTTGGGATGTATCAAACAACGCTGTTCTTGCATGAGTACCCACAGCCTATGAGGAAGCTTGTAGTAATAGCTCTTGGCCATTTCAAAACAGAAAGGAGAGACCTTCTGCTGGGCCAGAAGGGCATCACCACAGTGATAAACAAAAATGAAACTCGTAAAAATAATGAAATACCAGCGTAGTCCAAAAAGTAAAAAACACGACGACTTTAATCATTAAAATGAACCGTAAAAACTGTACAATTCCATCTGTAACTGACTAAGCGCTTTCACCCAACAAAGGGCATCCTCAGAGTCAGTTAAATCTTAGTTACAGACACATATAAAGAAATCTGAATTGTTTATCACTAATGAAATGAGACCTCCAATTAATTAATTAGTTCATTAGTTACCTTAAACAACTGTTCACCTAATCCCAGGTATTTTAACCATTCGTTTTATATATATATATATATATATATATATATATATATATATATATATATATATATATAAAACACAGTCACCAACTTGGAATCCATGATCTAGTTTCTACTAGTGAAGGTCTGCCTTAGACCTGCTCAGCTTGAAGGTCTACAGAGCACATCCAATCATTTTCCTCTAAAAAGGGAAGTATAGATTGAACACTATAATATGTAGCGCCCCTTCTTTACCAGACCTTCACAAAATAACCCAGGATAACTTTCACTCAATTGAAAGCTGGCTTACGGAGAATGGCTTGATACTCAACCCCAAAAAAAACAAGCTCCTGCTATTTCATCCCTCAACTATAACTGCCCCCACCTGCACCTTTACTATCCACTCAAACAACAGTACCCTCATATCACCTGAAGCCCAGACAAAACTACTAGGTATTACTATTGACAAGCTCAAATTTGATGTACACATTAATTTGGCCATTAAAAGTACTAACAAAAAGCTAGGCAGTCTCTACAAGCATAAACCATACCTGACCCATAATGCTAGAACTACTATTGCACATACTCACCTTCTCTCAACTCTACTGTATGCCTCACCCATCTTGATTAACTTATCCAAAACAGAAATCAATAACATGACCACCTGCTATAATCAGATAGCCAAATTTGCCAACAACAGCTCCTACAGAACACATCACTGCCAAAATCTAAAGCAATTGGGTTGGCTTGAACTACCAAACTTACTTATTTATAGTCAGCTGGTTATGACTCACAAGCTACTCTATCAACAAACTATAGCACCTTCACTGGTTAACATTGTACAACAATATTCCTCTCCCAGGCAACTCCGCTCAACTGACAAGTTACAGTTAGCAGTTACTAGATCTCACAACCATGCTGGTGACTCCCTTTACTCTTCTTATATGGCCAAAATCTGGAACCATAACCCTATCAACCTCCCTACTTACATTTAAGAAAGCTATCAACAATTACCTCAACAACAAATGGCTATGTCCCTGTTCTATACCAGACTAATACCAGAACTACTCCAATACTGCTGTAACTCTTGGTTTAAACTAGTGACTTATCTGTTGTAACTGTCTGAAGCTTATACCTGTATGTGTCAACAACTAGATACCCTAATAAATCTAGTTGAAATATGTACCCATGTTTTGTCTGTATGTTGTCTACAATTGTCTCTTTGGAGCATTTCTCCCCGGGCCTCCACTGAAAATGGACATATATCCAGCTGGACTATCCCGGTTAACAAATGTAAAATAAAATAAATAAAATAAATAAATAATAAATAATTTGGAATGTTGAACACATTTGTTTAAGAGGCTGAGATCCAGTATAGGTCTTCAGTCTCCTGTCTTTTTTGTCACTAAAAAGAACATTGAGTAAAATCTGGATCCTATCTGGTCTGGTCTTGTGGGACTTCTTGGATGGCTCTTTTTCTGGCAGCTTTTAGATTTCTAAAGCTACTTGGTCCCACTGATTGGGTGAAACATCAGGAAGACTTTAGAGATCTGGGCTAAAGGGTGATGGGGACCAAACAACATATGGTAATAATTCTCTGCAGTCAAACATCTGTGGTTATCCGAACCAGGCTTTTGCATGCAGAGAAAATCTTCTCCCAGATGCTTCTAGAGGTAAGCAATCAGGCCCCATTTCAGGAGCACTGGCAGGGCTGGTCAAAGAGAGAGTCTCTGGAACACTGATTCTGCGGACCACCTCTGCCTTGGGGTCGGTGTCTTCCATTAGAGCTCCCCCCTCTGCCCCGAGGGGAGCCTCCACATCTGTCCTGGAAAGCCTTTGGGACTTTTTGAACCACATTTTCCCACTCATCTGATTCCTAGAATAGGATCATTAGGTAGCAGAAAAACATATGCCCACAGCAGACAGGATTTTCCCATCCTTCTCTCACACGGCTAGAGTTTCTTTAACTGTGGGGCCGAACAAAGATGATCATCAAAAGGAGCACTGATGAAGGAAGACTGCAAACTCACACAGGTGCATCCAGGCATGTCGTCTGATAGCAACGCCTGAACCAGATGACCTGGTCATCCCTTTGGCTGAATGAGAAATGAGCCTCATGGATGAGTTAGAAATAGGCAAAGAATAATCCACGACCTTGAAGAAAGGAACCAGAACTCTGCTAAAGTCCACAAGGCTGTATTTTTATTTCTGAAGTGTTCCAAAAGTCACAGATAAAATCACACTGAAGTATTCCAAAAGTCACAGATAAAATCACACAAGCGCTTTCGCTCAGGCAGTCCTGAGCTTTATCAAGTGAAAACAAAATGCAGTATGCAGTAACCTCCATTAAATAGCCTAGCAATTATACAATTAATTAATTAGTAAGTCTAGTACTAAGGTGTGGTGCTTTGGAGTTGGATGTTAAAAAAGTTAGTCATTATACCAACTCAAAAATGAAATGTTTGCAACAACATCTGCACTTAAATAAAATGACTAACCATAAAAACATTTTAAAATACCAGTTTCCTAGGTTTCAGAACATAAAAGTCTGAAGTCTGGTTGGGGTTGTAGATTGTTAAGGAATATGCTTAAAGATGTGTTTGGATTGTCAGTGAATTGTTAAAATTTTTTCTTTTTATTATTACTTTGCACTGATAAAGACATGCAATGAAATGTCGTGAGATATTTTTGATGCCCATCCATATACCATTTCATATAGAATTTGATTTATTAGTCAGAATCCTAAAACCGTGGATGTTCAGTAATTTAATATGCTGTGTGGGGATGCTGTAGTATGAAGGGGTCAAGTATGAGAGTTATAACCTAGCCCTCCTAAGCTTGAGGACCGGTTTAATGCTGATCATCCCATTCAGACCTGGTGGCTTCCCTGCATTCAGTCTCAACTGCCATAATAGTTCACGGTAGCCCAAGGTGGATTCCCAGTCACCACCTCTTGCATCTGGCTCAACCTGTTCCAGAACTAGAAACTGAATTTTGGGATCTGGGCAGGAGAGTGAGTGTTTATAGAAGGCATTGGTTTCCTTCTTCCTGGTCATGTCATAAAGATGCTCGTGAATCGTTTCCTTAATTCCCTCTCAGTTTTGCCCACATAGAAACTTTGACAGTTGGTGCACATCCCCAAGTATACGACCCCTCTAGAGGCACAGGTGTAAAATCCAGTGGGGTGTATCTTGTAGTTCCTAGACGGGAGGTATGGTGCTGTTTCTTTAGATATGGCATGACATTGGGCACAAGCACCACATCTGAAAGTGCCCAGCCTTGGTTGTTTTATCTTCATCTTTTTTCTTTGATTTCTTTCAAATAATTCCTTTAGATTGGCCCTCTTTTACGAACAAAACTGGGTTTAGGTGGTATATAGTCTTTTAGTTCTTCAAAGAGGGTTAAAACCGCCAGTGATGTAAGATTGTTTCTTCCAATTCATAGGAATTTGATGAGTATGTGTGTGCAAAACTGTTAGTGTGAACAGTATCCTTGTTTTGTGTATTGTTGGTCACTGGTACAAACCCCCCCCCCTAGTATTGGTTTGTAGAGGGAATGTCGTGCAGATTTTACCTCTGCTGCTAGAGTTAGAAATAGTTCCAGAGGGTAACCTCTCTCCAAAAAAAGTTAAATTCCACCTCAGAATCAAAATCTTTCTCCGTACTGCATATTCTACTTGCTCTGATGAGCTGCCCCTTAATGATCCCCCTCTTTTGATATGGTGGATGGGCACTTTCAAGTGTAGCAAGGAGTTAGAAAATGTTGCCTTGCGATGTAGTTTGGAATGGAAAGTTTTCTGATTGTAGTCCTTGTAAAGAGTGATGTCCAGATAATGAAGTTCATGCTGATCCACTGTGTGTGTGAATTGTAGGAAATTCGTTGTTGAATTGATGTGTATAAGGAATTCAGATAGGTTCCCTTCAGAGCCAGACCATAAAATACAGATGTCATCCAAATAGCATCTGTAGAACAGAATGTGATCTTTCCATGGGGGTATTAGAACGAATGTATGCTCCCACATGTGCAATATTACATTTGCGTAGAAGGATGCACAAGATGCCCCATGGCAACCCCTTGCGTTGCGGTATAATTCACCATTAAAAAGATGAAGTTGTTGGACAAAACCATCTCCATCATTTCGGTAAGCAAGTTGGACATTTTGTTACTAAGGGTTGTCTTCTGGCCTAGAAATTGGGCAAACCATTCCAAACCTATTTGATGAGGGATGCTGGAAAACAGATCTTTGATGTCCACTGTGACCATTAAGGTGTCTGGGGAGTAGCAAGAGGTGGGAATGTCCCGGAGGAAGTGCCAAGAATCCTTGCAAACGTGGGACAATAAAGGCGTGTATTCTTTAGTCATGTAATCAATAAATTTTCCCAGGGGCTCAGTCACTCCACCTGCTCCTGATACAATCGGCCGGAATTGTAGTGGATTTATTCCTTTATGGGTTTTAGGTATCCCAAAGATGACTGGTATTCTGGGCTTTTCCACATGTAAGTAGTTATAGACCTTTTCATTGATGGCCTGTTGTAATAGAAGGTCAGTAAGATAGTACTTAATCTCAGCAAAGGCTATATTGATCTCGTTTCATGAAACCGTCTCGTATTGTTCGTCATTCTGCAACATAATGTGCATGTGGGCTTCGTAGTCCTCTGAGAACATAAGGACAATTCCCCCTCCTTTATCAGGTTTCATGACCCTGATTTTTCTTCATGCAAGTGTTCAATAAAATTCATTTCTTGTTCAGAAAAATTTGGATGAAGTAGAATTTCTTGATTATTATATACTTTCCTGAAGTCATTCTCCACTAACTTTTCAAAGAAGAGAATTATTGGGTCTAGTGGGCGCTTAAAGAGACTTGTGCAGCGTTGGGCCTGCTGCATTAAGTGTTTGCCCTTTAAAATCAAATTTAAATTTAAAGCTCTGGTAAACATTTTAAATCTATCAGAGCTTGTGTTAAATTCATGGGTTTAGTTGGGACAAAATGTAACCCTCGGGTGAAAATATCAAAAGCATTTGTAGGAAGGTTCATGTCCGTGTAATTGTATATGGCAAAGTTGTTTCTCCTTAAAATAGTGCAGTTACCCTCAATATTAGTAGGGTTTTGATTGTGTAAACCCAGATTTGGGGCTTGGTCAGTTGTAGGGTCATCCAGGGATGCTAGGGTAGTGGGTGTGTGGTGGTTTGTTAGTGAACAAAATTCCAAGACCTCGGTGCCTGTCTTTGTCTCTGTCCCCAAACCCCGGTCTGGCCGGGGTTCTGCTGAAAATCCTGGTTGTTAGTACCCCTTCTGTTCTTCTCTGCTAGCCTTTCACTTCTTCTAAGGGGTTCCTCTTGTCTATCATATGTGTCACTAGCCCTATCTGTGTTTGTGGTGTTGTTTTTGGAAGAAGTTTTATTGTAACCATTGGGGCTAGGGTAGGCAAGGCCATCCCTGTATTCGATGAGATCACGTTCTAATTTTCTTAGTTTTCTGTTAAGAATCTTATCACAAAAAACATCAACATTATCAAAAACCTTGTCATAGTTTGATTTAAAAGCACTAAAATTAGTACTAGATGTTAATCATACTACAGCATCCCCACACAGCATATTAAATTACTGAACATCCACGGTTTTAGGATTCTGACTAATAAATCAAATTCTATATGAAATGGTATATGGATGGGCATCAAAAATATCTCACGCACATTTCATTGCATGTCTTTATCAGTGCAAAGTAATAATAAAAAGAAAAAAATTTTAACAATTCACTGACAATCCAAACACATCTTTAAGCATATTCCTTAACAATCTACAACCCCAACCAGACTTCAGACTTTTATGTTCTGAAACCTAGGAAACTGGTATTTTAAAATGTTTTTATGGTTAGTCATTTTATTTAAGTGCAGATGTTGTTGCAAACATTTCATTTTGAGTTGGTATAATGACTAACTTTTTAACATCCAACTCCAAAGCACCACACCTTAGTACTAGACTTACTAATTAATTAATTGTATAATTGCTAGGCTATTTAATGGAGGTTACTGCATACTGCATTTTGTTTTCACTTGATAAAGCTCAGGACTGCCTGAGCGAAAGCGCTGTGTGATTTTATCTGTGACTTTTGGAATACTTCAGTGTGATTTTATCTGTGACTTTTGGAACACTTCAGAAATAAAAATACAGCCTTGTGGACTTTAGCAGAGTTCTGGTTCCTTTCTTCAAGGTCGTGGATTATTCTTTGCTTGTCTTTGTTTTTTTGTGCATTACTTCACTTGATCTTGTCTGCCATGGCCAATGGAGAAGAAACCTTTAACCCAGGAGAAACTCCTGAAATGCTGAAAAACACTACAAATGATCTTCCGGTGAGCAGGCGGAGTTCAACCAAGTACTGGTTGCACTCAAGGAGCTCACTAACTTGCTGAAACCCACCACGGCTGCTTCACCAGGGCTAGCTTGCAACCAGCAGCAAGCACTACAAAACAACTTTGGATTACCGGTAATTGCGGACCGGAAGAGGGTACAAGCTCCACTATATCCTCCACGGACATGTCTGGCGCGGATCCAAAAGAAACAACTTTACTCTCGTAGCCATGAAGCTACCAGAGCTCCTGAAACAAGCGTACAACCAGGGACCAATGGAACTAGTAATCCTGCTCTGAAACATAGAAACAAGGATGTAAACTTTACAAAATGGGCTGGACAACGCTTCACCTTTTCTAAAGGTAGTAATAACACTAACAATTTTTCTAACTTTGATCAGAGCATGGACTTGTTCAAGGACAAATTATACTCCTTAAGGAGTACACAGCTAGAGATAGACTATTTGAATGAATGTCTGAGAGTAAAGCGTGTCCCGAAAGGGCTACGCTTTTAAATTTCCAAACAATGTTCAGTATGGTACTGATTATTATTTTAACTTGTGTGAGATTTTTGATAAAGCTGGATTGGAGATGTTGCATTTAATGGTAGGGAATATGAACTGAAAGCACAAGCATTAATGACTGAGCTAGACACTTTAAACAATGAGTTAACATCTAGTACTAATTTTAGTGCTTTTAAATCAAACTATGACAAGGTTTTTGATAATGTTGATGTTTTTGTGATAAGATTCTTAACAGAAAACTAAGAAAATTAGAACGTGATCTCATCGAATACAGGGATGGCCTTGCCTACCCTAGCCCCAATGGTTACAATAAAACTTCTTCCAAAAACAACACCACAAACACAGATAGGGCTAGTGACACATATGATAGACAAGAGGAACCCCTTAGAAGAAGTGAAAGGCTAGCAGAGAAGAACAGAAGGGGTACTAACAACCAGGATTTTCAGCAGAACCCCGGCCAGACCGGGGTTTGGGGACAGAGACAAAGACAGGCACCGAGGTCTTGGAATTTTGTTCACTAACAAACCACCACACACCCACTACCCTAACATCCCTGGATGACCCTACAACTGACCAAGCCCCAAATCTGGGTTTACACAATCAAAACCCTACTAATATTGAGGGTAACTGCACTATTTTAAGGAGAAACAACTTTGCCATATACAATTACACGGACATGAACCTTCCTACAAATGCTTTTGATATTTTCACCCGAGGGTTACATTTTGTCCCAACTAAACCCATGAATTTAACACAAGCTCTGATAGATTTAAAATGTTTACCAGAGCTTTAAATTTAAATTTGATTTTTAAAGGGCAAACACTTAATGCAGCAGGCCCAACGCTGCATACAAGTCTCTTTAACCCCCACTACACCCAATAATTCTCTTCTTTGAAAAGTTAGTGGAGAATGACTTCAGGAAAGTATATAATAATCAAGAAATTCTACTTCATCCAAATTTTTCTGAACAAGAAATGAATTTTATTGAACACTTGCATGAAGAAAAATCAGGGTCATGAAACCTGATAAAGGAGGGAATTGTCCTTATGTTCTCAGAGGACTACGAAGCCCACATGCACATTATGTTGCAGAATGACGAACAATACGAGACGGTTTCACGAAGCGAGATCAATATAGCCTTTGCTGAGATTAAGTACTATCTTACTGACCTTCTATTACAACAGGCCATCAATGAAAAGGTCTATAACTACTTACATGTGGAAAAGCCCAGAATACCAGTCATCTTTGGGATACCTAAAACCCATAAAGGAATAAATCCACTACAATTCCGGCCGATTGTATCAGGAGCAGGTGGAGTGACTGAGCCCCTGGGAAAATTTATTGATTACATGACTAAAGAATACACGTCTTTATTGTCCCACGTTTGCAAGGATTCTTGGCACTTCCTCCGGGACATTCCCACCTCTTGCTACTCCCCAGACACCTTAATGGTCACAGTGGACATCAAAGATCTGTTTTCCAGCATCCCTCATCAAATAGGTTTGGAATGGTTTGCCCAATTTCTAGGCCAGAAGACAACCCTTAGTAACAAAATGTCCAACTTGCTTACCGAAATGATGGAGATGGTTTTGTCCAACAACTTCATCTTTTTTAATGGTGAATTATACCGGCAACACAAGGGGGTTGCCATGGGGGCATCTTGTGCATCCTTCTACGCAAATGTAATATTGCACATGTGGGAGCATACATTCGTTCTAATACCCCATGGAAAGATCACATTCTGTTCTACAGACGCTATTTGGATGACATCTGTATTTTATGGTCTGGCTCTGAAGGGAACCTATCTGAATTCCTTATACACATCAATTCAACAACGAATTTCCTACAATTCACACACACAGTGGATCAGCACGAACTTCATTATCTGGACATCACTCTTTACAAGGACTACAATCAGAAAACTTTCCATTCCAAACTACATCGCAAGGCAACATTTTCTAACTCCTTGCTACACTTGAAAGTGCCCATCCACCATATCAAAAGAGGGGATCATTAAGGGCAGCTCATCAGAGCAAGTAGAATATGCAGTGGAGAAAGATTTTGATTCTGAGGTGGAATTTTTGAAAAACTTTTTTTGGAGAGAGGTTACCCTCTGGAACTATTTCTAACTCTAGCAGCAGAGGTAAAATCTGCACGACATTCCCTCTACAAACCAATACTAGGGGGGGGTTGTACCAGTGACCAACAATACACAAAACAAGGATACTGTTCACACTAACAGTTTTGCACACACATACTCATCAAATTCCTATGAATTGGAAGAAACAATCTTACATCACTGGCGGTTTTAACCCTCTTTGAAGAACTAAAAGACTATATACCACCTAAACCCAGTTTTGTTCGTAAAGAGGGGCCAATCTAAAGGAATTATTTGAAAGAAATCAAAGAAAAAAGATGAAGGTAAAACAACCAAGGCTGGGCACTTTCAGATGTGGTGCTTGTGCCCAATGTCATGCCATATCTAAAGAAACAGCACCATACCTCCCGTCTAGGAACTACAAGATACACCCCACTGGATTTTACACCTGTGCCTCTAGAGGCTCGTATACTTGGGGATGTGCACCAACTGTCAAAGTTTCTATGTGGGCAAAACTGAGAGGGAATTAAGGAAACGTATCTACGAGCATCTTTATGACATGACCAGGAAGAAGGAAACCAATGCCTTCTATAAACACTCACTCTCCTGCCCAGATCCCAAAATTCAGTTTCTAGTTCTGGAACAGGTTGAGCCAGATGCAAGAGGTGGTGACTGGGAATCCACCTTGGGCTACCGTGAACTATTATGGCAGTTGAGACTGAATGCAGGGAAGCCACCAGGTCTGAATGGGATGATCAGCATTAAACCGGTCCTCAAGCTTAGGAGGGCTAGGTTATAACTCTCATACTTGACCCCCTTCATACTACAGCATCCCCACACAGCATATTAAATTACTGAACATCCACGGTTTTAGGATTCTGACTAATAAATCAAATTCTATATGAAATGGTATATGGATGGGCATCAAAAATATCTCACGCACATTTCATTGCATGTCTTTATCAGTGCAAAGTAATAATAAAAAGAAAAAAATTTTAACAATTCACTGACAATCCAAACACATCTTTAAGCATATTCCTTAACAATCTACAACCCCAACCAGACTTCAGACCTTTATGTTCTGAAACCTAGGAAACTGGTATTTTAAAATGTTTTTTATGGTTAGTCATTTTTATTTAAGTGCAGATGTTGTTGCAAACATTTCATTTTGAGTTGGTATAATGACTAACTTTTTTAACATCCAACTCCAAAGCACCACACCTTAGTACTAGACTTACTAATTAATTAATTGTATAATTGCTAGGCTATTTAATGGAGGTTACTGCATACTGCATTTTGTTTTCACTTGATAAAGCTCAGGACTGCCTGAGCGAAAGCGCTTGTGTGATTTTATCTGTGACTTTTGGAATACTTCAGTGTGATTTTATCTGTGACTTTTGGAACACTTCAGAAATAAAAATACAGCCTTGTGGACTTTAGCAGAGTTCTGGTTCCTTTCTTCAAGGTCGTGGATTATTCTTTGCTTGTCTTTGGTTTTTTATGAGTTAGAAATAGACTCCAGGGTAGATAACTGGGAGGCCACTTCTTCTTGGACCTTATCAGATACAGCTCCAGCTACGGTGTCTGATAGTTCCTTGATCAGATCCCTCAGCAGCCTATTTAAATGTGCCAGAAAATTCAAGGACCTTAAGGTGAAGGTCGATGATGCATAAACCCACTTTCCAAATCTGTCCATCGCTCTAGAATCTCGGTTAGGGGGATGAACAGACTTTCCTCAGCCAGTTCCTTTTTGGTGCAGCCACTATCACAATGGCATCTACTGCAAACCCTTTACCCCACTGTTCGTGGTCCTCAGGTGCAGAAAGGATTTTATCTGGTCTCCGGGGAATTGGTTCTATGGAGTCAGGAGATTTCCAAGCTCAATGTATGATCAAGTTTAATGAGATTGTCAGCGGGAGGGGTCATCCAGGAAGTAGATGGGTGAAAATCAAAGGACTGCAGGTACACAGACTCCTCAGAGGTGGGGTCTTTGGGCTTCCAGTTACCCCTCTGTTTAACGATCTCAGGAATGTCTCCAAAGGAGATGCCTTCTGGGGGTGTATGGGGGAACCCTCCCAGTCATCAAAATCAGTGCCCTCAGTGAAGGACTCTTCAGGGGAGTCCAGGTGTTTCTTCTTACATGTTTTCTTCCGAGGAGGCTCCTCAGTGGGAATGTCTGAGGAGGTCTAAGAAGAAGGGTAGTCCTCAGCCAGGATATCTTGCAACCTTGGAGCTCACTGTCCAGGCGTAGAGGTTGGTGGAAGCTCCCAGTAAGAAAGGGTCAATGGATGAAACTCTGATACAGCAGGAACAACCTTAGAGCCTGCGGTGGCCAATGCTCTATCCATAGCCTGGAAAGCAGGCCCCCTGCCTCAGGAGGGATGGGAGCTCAGAAATGAGAAAGACGAACTCGGAACCAGGGTCACACCCCACCCTGAGAGACCTACGTCCAAAACCAGAGCCGAAGAAGGGCCCTCACAGCTGCCGGAGTCCCAAAAGGTAACGATGACTCCAAATATAATACAGGAGTCGACTCAAACTTCTCAGCCCCGGCAGCAGAGCCACGATCATGGGAATCCTTCAGTTCCAAAGGAACAGAAGAAGTAAGAGCCAAGTCTGGAACCGAAGGAAATGAGGCTGTCGGTGCCAGAACAATGGTAACCTTAGTGGTCGGAGTGGGGAGCTCTAAAGTCTCAGGAGGCCAGAGAAGGAAGTACTGGAGGAGTCCTAGGAGAAAACATCCTTGCTCCAGGAGGAAGAGAGGGTTGGGAAGAAGCAGAAAGACCCCTAGCAGTGAAGAGCTGATCTACTAATCTCACCACATCAATTTCAGTGAGAGTCCTGGAGGAGCAAACAGACAATCCAGAAGGAGATTCTGGCCTTTCTATAAAGGGACTGGGAAGTTTACCAAAGACAGGGGACAATGAAAGGGGGATACTTCGTCCTGGATGTATAAAGAGGATCAATTTTCAGCACCGAAGAAGGGGGGGGGGTGTATGATCTGTTCTGGTGCAGAAGATGATGTCAGCACCAATGTGGAAACTAAAGAAGACAGTGTCAGTGCTGGTGCTGAAAAATTAGTCCATTCATAGAGCTTCATAACCTTAGCACTCAGTTCTCAGCAGGAACCAACAGAAGGGGACTTTTGCTTTCTTTATGTTGGTGCCAATGGAGAAGTCGGCATCGAAAGACTAGTCTTGGAATCAGATGGCTTTGGAGACTTACTGGACTTGGATAAAGCATCTTCAAAGGGGGACTTAAGAAGCCCTTTAAAAATAAGCTTGTTACGACATTCTACCAAAGCTCTAGTACTGAAGGCCTGGCAGATGGAGCACTCTATGTCTAAATGTGGAGCACCTAAACAATAAACACAAGCCGTATGTCTCTCAGAGTTAGGCATTTTTCAGTCGCAGTCCTGGCACTACTTAAAGCGAGTTGTGCCTTTGGACTTACCTGCCATATTGACAAGTGGCACAAAAATAAACAGTCATGCTACAAACACACACACAGAAGGATAGACAGGAAAAGAAGAAAGTTCTACCAATGATGGCAGAAAGAACTACCAAAATGGTAGAGATAAAAAAGAGAGAGGAAAACTACCAGCAATGGTAGGGAAAGGAATACCAATGGGTATAGCAAGCACAAATATGCTCAGTCGAAAGGCTTAAATCTAACATGTGACATTATCAAAACCTGCTGGAGAGACAGGTTTGTCTCCCAGAGGCTACCCCGTCTCTGGAATAGACTCTCCATACACATCAAAGTACGTTGTTTACCCTTTTCAAGAGCAAACTTGATAAGTGGTTGGGCAACCACAAATTTGTCCCAGGGGTTCCACCTGTGTCCCTCACTGACAGGGACAACAGGTTCGGATTATGGTTTCTTTTTTAGGGATAAACTCTTGACTAGGCTTGTAAGGGCCCCAAAGCCATTAGCCAAGTAACCTCCTATGATACTAGAGAAAGAATAACAACGGATAAAGAAACACTCAAGTGGAAAAGGTGGGTAGAGAAAAGAAAAATACTGAAGTTTTATAGCAAAGAAAGGTAGAAAGACTAATTCTAAATATTACGTAGATGTAAGAGGAGAGTCGGCTGACTTGCCTTGCTACAAGAGTGACAAACAAGATCTGATGTGAACTGAAGAGGGGAACTGTGGGTAGAGTATTAACTCAAGAGATTTTTGGCTGGCGTGAGCTGTATAACAACTGGACCAGTTTCAAGGATCGGAACCAACTACCCCAAAAGTCAAGAATAGATGAAGATTGACAACATCTGATCCACTGTTATAGAAGGAGAAGGGGAGAACAGACAAACTACTAACATGAGTGTGGACATGATCCACCATCTGATGTGAGTTATGCACATTGGTGCCAACCTGATCAGAGTGTTGAGGGGATGATAAAGTTATGTTTATTGAGCTTAGAGATCTACTAGAGAACCCTCATGTGAAATGTGGAAGTAGGAGTCAAGGTGATGGCTGGTGCCATAAGCCATAGAAGTTTGATAACTGTCAGATGGAGAGAATCCAATGTTGTGGCAGTGTGGCTATTTGAGTTGTGGTGTCCAGGTGACATCCGATAAATTCTATGGACTGAATTGGTGTCAAGTTGCCTTTTTGCAGACCGACTATAATCCCCAAGCTGTGAAGTAACTGGAGTAAGAGGCCCCTTTGCAGAATCAATAGATCCCTGGTTGGAGCGGTTATGAGCTGATCGTCTAAATATGGGAAAACCTGAACCCCTGCAGTCTGAGGTAGGCTGTCACTGCTACCATGCATTTGGTAAACACCTGGGGGCTGTGGTGAGTCCAACAGCAAAGCTCTGAACGGAAAATGACTGGCTCACATCTTGAAATGGAAAAACCTCCAGGAATGCCTGTCTATTTTAACATGATAATAGGCATACATGAGATCTAACGAGCACATCCATTCATCTTCCTGAGCAGAGGTAAAATGAACCGAACTATGAACATCTGGAATTGTGTCTGCTTTAAGCTATGTCAAATCCAGAATTACTGGACATGCTTCACCTCAGTAAATCTAAATCCCTTAGAGCCACACGCTCGAGGGACTTGAACCTCAGCAAAGAAATAAATAGAACTTGCTGGAGGGACAGGTTCATAACCCAGAGGCTCCCTTCGCTCTGGAATAGAATTCCAGTTCATGTGAGGCAGAGCACCTCACTGAATCTCTTCAAGAAGAATCTCGATAGGTGGATAGGGGAATCGTAGGTTTGTCCCAGGGATTACTCCCGTGTCACTATTAGACAGAGGCACAGTAAACTAAACCTTAAAAAGGGTACAGTATACTCAAATCAAGGGGTGGCGTAAGCCATACAGAATCGGGCTAGGCTTATAATTGCCCCAGGGCAGATAGCCTAGTATGAACCTATGAACCTAAGTATTGGTTTACATGACTTAGGTCCAATACAGGAATGACTTAGGCTTCCTGTTTTCTTTGGAACTAAAAATGTGATCCTATCTGGTCTTGTGGAATTTGCTGGACAGCTCTTATTTCCAACAACTCTTTTACCGCTACTGTTGTGGATTCCAGCTGATGTAGTGCCACCAATGGAATCCTGGTTTTTGTCTAAGGCATGGATTGAAATGTCCGATTATTATCCTCAACACCCAAAAATCTCAAGTGATGGCATGCCAGGTTTGAGTGTGAAGAGACACGTCCCCCCCCACCGACTGCCTCCAGAGTGCTGTAGTTCCTGTAACCCTTCCAGAGCGCTGAAAGGATCTCTCAGAAAACGGACTGAAAAATCCTTGGTTTTGCAGACCGCCTATGCCTGTAAAGTGACATCCATTACAGTTACTCCCTCCTCTACCACAAGGGGTTCAAAGAAGTATTCTAGTTAAAGACCTACAATTTTCAGATCCCCATCTTCTTTCATCCTTGTTGATTCCTGGAGAAAGTTCCCTGAGGAGTACAATAGCAGAAAAGGTTCTACCATCCTGTTCACTTCTGATGAGTGTTTCCTTCATCTTCTGTCCAAGCAAGGTAGTACCATCAAAGGGGACATTAATGAAGGACATCTTAAAGCCTTCTGCAAAATCACACATCCACATCTAGGCACAGCAGCATATAGCTATGCCTGTATCTGCTGTCCTGGGCATTCCATCAGCTGCATTTGAAAGCAGGTCCATGGCAACATTATAGATGGAAGATAAGGTAGACAGTTGGGATTCCACAGACTTCTGGATATCCTCTAGCAAATTACTTTAAAGAGAACTGCTGATCTCCTTGGTCAAATCTCCTTGGAAATTGGGTACTCTGGGCAAGGTAGTTCAAAGCTCTCATGGAAAAGGTCACTGAAGAATATGTACATTTTCTAAACCTGTCTATAGGTTGGGATTCCCTGTTTGTTGGATGGACAGACAAGCTGTCTTAGAAGAGTTCTTTCTCTGTGGCTTCCACTATGACCATGACATCTTTGGGGGACCTTTATTCCAATGAGCACTATCCTTTGATGCAGCTAAAATCTTGTCTGATTTTTGGGGTATTGGCTACACTGCATCAGAATCCTTCCAAATCCACTGAGCCACCAAATCAATAAGAATGTTGGGGGGGAGGGGGCAGGTACCATCCAGGTAATAGCTCCAAAAGCCTCCAAAAACATGGATTCTTCCGGGAAGGTGCAACAGTGGACCATTCCCCTTTCTGTTTCATCAATTCTGGAATTTCACCAAAAGAGATGTCTGCACAGGGGTATCCTAGGGAACCCTACTCTTCATCCAAATCCATGTCTTCTGTGATCAGTTCCAGGGATGGATCCAAATGCTTCAACTTGCAAGTCTGCTCTCTATGGGTTTGTCACTGGAGAACCTCTGGTGGGTCTAAATCAGACAGGGAGCTCAAAAAAATAATTTCCCTGATGGTCCTGGAAGCTGACTGTTCCTGTTGATGAGAAGGAGTGGATTTTGGAGCAGAATATGGAGGAGGACAGGTCTGATCAGAGCAAAATGGAGGCATCTCTTCTCTCGATCTTGACAGAATCTGCTAACAGGTCTCGAAAGACATAGTGGATATTAGAGTTGAGGAAGACTTTCTACTTGGGGAAACAGAAAGAGATCCTGACACTCCAACCTGCCCAAGCTCAGAGACTGACACTGGAGCCAAGCTGTCAATTTATGTCCCAAGAGGGAGAAACAGCTCTGGCAGTTTCACAGTCTATCCATCCCCTAGAGCACAAGCCCAGAAGCTTTAGCTGAAACTCATCTCTCGATCCAACAAGGTCAAAGTCAAGACAGACTGTGTAACAGTTGGGGTCAAAGTAGAAGGCAATATCAGAGTTGACATTGTTGCTCAGGTGATATTCGGATCACAGGGCTTAGGTTCTGAAAGTCAGACCTTCAAAGGAGTCATAAAGGCAGGGGCGATCAATAGCAGTGTTCCCGACTTTACCAAAGGGGATAGAGCAGAGACAACCTCCAACTGCATCTGTGTTTGAAGGAATCTCTGCATAACTCCTTCAACATCAGACTCAGTCAAGCTCCTGAAAGAATGGGCAGGTCTGGTAGAACAAACAACTGAGGATGTCCTGGATCGATGATGTAGTATTGGCGAGTGGGGCTGAGGGCTAACCAGATCAGGACAGGAGAGTCACTGTGGAAAAGGTGAATGGATCTGAGGCTTCGCATGCAAAGATTTCACAACCTTCATTGCTAGACTTGCAGAGAATGTGCAGTCTGGGGACTGTTTCCTGGGTTCCTTCTTTGGAGTCTTACTTTCAAGAGTCAAGTCTTTCACTTTTGAAGCTTCTTTGTCTTTCTCCTTGTCTTTTTCCTCAGGAGCTGATGAAGCAAGAGAAGACAACTGAGTAGGAAGAAGACCGTTCAACAACAATTTGTCCCCTCTGCTCTGAAGGGCTTTGTGGCCAAAGAAGCGCAAACTTTACATTCCATGTCTAAATGTGCCACTCCCAGGCAGTACACACAAAGGGAGTTGGGGTCTTGCAGGGGAATTTTGTGGCCAAATTTTGTACATTTTTAAAGCTCTTGTAAGCCATTTATATCTAAAGCAGATTAAATGGGAAGAAAAACAGACCAGCAACTACTACAAATATAGAAATTACAACTATAAACTTTTAACATTTATCAAAACGTTACACTAAACTAGCAGATTCTAACAAGGCCTACAAGAATTATACTACAGATAAGAATATATCATTTTTTTATAAGAGGGCAGGATAGAGGAGGTGAAAACTGCAATACCTAAAACTGAGCAGAAAAGGGTTTGAATATATAGAAAAAAATATGTGTGTGTGTGTGTATATGGGTCTACTTCAAAACATCTAAAACCCGTAACATCTAATTTCATAACATCGAGACCAGAACATCTAAAACCCATAACATTGAAAATGTGCATCAGAACATCAAACACTACAAATCACATAAAAATAACATCCCCTCCACATATACCACCAAACTACCAAACGCACTTTTTACTACCCCTGCACCCACACACACCCCATAAATTAAATATACCAACTCCGAGATCGCAGTACAGTGGGGAAAAGTTAATTTCCTAACCCCACTGTATCCTGTATCTCAATCACCAAAAAGAATGTACACATAATGTCTATATCACTTACCTGTATGACCTAAAAAACACATTCAGAACGGCAAAATAAACACTATATAAAGAGTACTAATTCCTACACTATATAAGTAATAACTATAAAAATGAAAACTACAACATCTCATAGTGATACCAAAAGATAAACAGATTAAACTATAACATTTACATATCTCCTGATAGACTATCACATATTATACATTTTAGATGTTATGAAATTCGATCTTATGAGTTTTAGATGTTATGGGTTTTAGATGTTTTGAAGGGGACCCATACATATATACATATATATATATATATATATATATATATATATATATATATATATACATACATACTACACACATACACACACACACACACACACACACACACACACACACATATATATACATACATACATGTGTATGATCAAAACATTTATCCTAATGTGGAGATCAGAGCCTATGTGACCATTTGGTTCAGGCACAAATGAGATCTGAGGTAATTTGAGGTTGGTATGAGTAGAGGAGTCAGAGCCCTGGATCTGAAGGCTTAAGGTGCAGAGGCCAGATCTGAGTAGGATTAGAGTCCCATTTGTTGAAATAGACAAAAATGAATAAAATCAGATCAGCATTTTTTTTTGTGGAATATAAATGCACATTAGCACAGTCCTCCTCCCTTTACAATAGCCCTTCAGTACCACAAATCTACCGTTATGGTCTTTTTTTACTCTTCTATTACTATTGGACCCCTCTTGCAATTAATATAATTACTCCTGTTTTCCTTTGTATCTGATATTTTGCTGAATATCCAAAGTGAAATACTTTCTTTGTCAAATTCACGTTCATTTCTTTACAGATGTATCTCCTGCAGCATTGCTACTTGCATTCTGCATTTCTTAATATAATTCAATGCTCTTGCCTTTTTGTCTGTACCTGTAAGGCTATTTACATTCCAAGAAATTATGGATAGTGCAGCCATCATGATAAGTTGTTGTTCCCACCTATTATACATGACAATTTTTTTCCTGAATGCACATTTCCAACTTTTCTGTTACATGCACACATTATGGTTTGGCACGCTGATCTTTTACAGTTGTTTTTCTCATCTCCATTTGAAAATGTCACATTTTCAATACTTTTTGTTTTAATGAAAATTGTCAAAGAAAAAAAATTAAATACATTTTCAAAACACCTTCATCCCCCATTAGCCTAGAACAAGAACACAAACCTAAGTACGTCTTGAAAAAAATTTAAGTTTACCCCTCAAGATAGGAACTGCCCCAAATCGATAGCTGCACCCACTGACATTACCTAACCTAAATGTAATGTTATCCATGCTAAAGCACATGCTACAGCCCATCTTCCCACTTACATTGACTGCTGTCTGTTCTTTTCTCATCTCTATTCTCCTGCCAGATATGAAAGCATGTGTATATGGATTCAGAAAACATTAAAATTTAGCCTGAATAAAATCTGTACTAGCTATTTTTAATAGAACTAAATTTTGCACTGTTCTATTAAACACATTAAAGTATTAGGGCTGCTAAGGAGGCTGCAACCTCTTATTCACTTCCCATAATTTCAAACTTTATTTTTAACTGAGCTGCTTGCTACTGTATCTTTAACTTTTGCATTTCCTTAAGCAAACAAAGCTCATAACTCTCTAGATTAAGTGTATGTACCCTGAAACAGCTTGTTTCCATGTAAAAGTACTCAGCAATCTCAGCAATGAATCTCTGTCAATTTCACTCAACAGAATGTACAGCTGCTTTCAACTGCACACTTCTTGACTCCCACTGAATATTTGCAAATGGAAAAAATAAGCTAATATCTTTGCAGAAGTAAACAAGTTGCCATTTTTCATGGCTTTCATTGTTTTGTCTTATTTTTAAACTCTACTCGCTTATATAAACAACTGTTTATAAGCTTAGCTAAGGGTATTAATCTAGACATTCGCACTTGTAATAAGAAAAAATATCGTTCTACATATAATCAGTCGATGTTTACACCCCACTCCAACCCCAGCAGCCCAAGATCACAGCATATTAACATTACACTTGCATTTGTCCAGCATTTCTGCTCTTGCTATACTGTAAATACTATATATATTTCAAGTAAACAAGTGACTGTTTATTTTAGTATCTTTAAGACATACAATAGTCACTGAAAAGACTTCCCCACAGTTAAAATACCCTTGACTCGGCACTACACTAAACTATATAAATATATATATATATATATATATACATACATACACACACACATACAACATGCAGTTTATAGCATGAAATGTTTCATACTTTAAAAGTCCTTCTACACATTAATGACAAAGTGGGGAATATGTTTTACAGTCCACCAAGCTTAAAGTACAACAACACTACAGTTTTTTTTCCCGCAACTTTTTCTTGCAAAGCCATATTTCATAAATGAGACTTGCTTTTCAGTCTCCCATTTATTCAATAATCTCAGTGTTGCTAGTTTTCTTCCTTTTCATCTCCACCTTCCAGTGCCAGACGCTGGTTCAAAGTCCAAAGTACTCTTGATTCTTTTAGTCAACTTCTGTGCTTTTTCAGCCTCTCAAACATTTTTCTTTGGAACACTGGAAAATGTTTCACTGGCAAAGTCTCTCTATGAACATTACTGTCAGTAGAATGAGTGTGTCCCCTTCTATTTGCTGGCTCACTTTCTGCTGGATAAACATTTTTTTTATTTCCTCCTTAGCCTGTTCTGCATCAAAAATATGTTTGATCCTCTAGCAAAAATATTCTGAAGACAGCTATATACAGCAGCTTGAATCTCGCACCTGTCTGTCAACATTCCTTGACTACTAGAATAAATTTGCTTCTCTTCTGCCTGGTGTAAGCGAATAATCATTTTCCACAAAATCTCTGCCACCTCCAATTTTTTTATACCTTTCCACAGTTTTGTCAGAATCAACTCTTTCTGTTGGCATGAAAGCACATTTACTGATTTAAGTCTTGGTTGTTTTTTAATGGCCAAGTTTGGAGCATACACTCAATGTGACTTTTCAATTAACAAATCCTGCTCTGGAACACTAGTCCAGTTGCTTATTTGTGCTTTTATGAAATTAATACAGTCTGTTACTTCTAGTCTCTCTTGTACAGCAGAAAATCTCAGGCTTTATTACAGTGCTCTGTCTTCTAACTCTATTTTTTGAAACAGCTCTTCTTCAGAAGATACAGATCTGGCTTGTCAACATCCGTTATTTAAATTGTTCTAACATGCCAGAGGCATTCACCTTGAAGATCTGCTGGGGATATGGAGAAGGCCCGGCACGAGACTTGCACCCCCCCCTCCCGGATTTTCAAGGGGCAGCGAGAGCTCGCCTGACGCCACCAGAACCATGACATTTTCCAGGGTGCGTCTCCTCTCTCGGGGTGAACCCATTCCAGGGCATCCTGCCCTTTACAAAGAAAACAGAACTCTCCCAGGCCCCCCCCCCCGCTGGCTTCTCCAGGATAGTTTGAGTCACTGCACTGGACACCGGAAGGCACCTATCTCCTCTGCTTTCAGATTTGTGGATCTGAACCACACTCTATTTTGATTGGCTGAGGGCGATGGACGCCATCGCCCTTCCCTTCAGAATGGCGCTTGCCTATCTCTCAGGATCGATTGACCCATGTTCAACTGCTATTCACATGGAACCCTTCTACACTTCAGCCTTCAAAGTTCTTGTTTGAATATCTGCTACTACCACCAAGATCTGCAAACCCATGGTGGCTCCACCCGGGCGCTCTTCCTCTTCGCGAAGTAGCCCCTTGACTCCCAGCACTGGTGGCAGCCGAGTATGGGCCTGACGCTCCAGCAATCATCCATTTTCAGGGCTAGTTGATTCAGCAGGTGAGTTGTTACACATTCCACAGCGGATTTCTGACTTCCATGGCCACTGTCCTGCTATCTGTATCAACGAACACCTTTTCTGGGGTCTGATGAGCTTGGGCATCAGGCACCTTAACCCAGTGTTCGATTCATCTCACAGAGCCAGTTCTGCTTAACAAAAGTGGCCCACTGGGTGCTCATATTCCACACCTAGCTCCAGGCCAGCGAGTCAGGCTTCTTACCCATTTAAATTTGGAAAATGGGTTGAAATTGTTTCAGTCCCAAGACCTCCAATCATTTGCTTTACAAGATAAAACTGCATCCGCTGAGGGCCTGCTATCCTGAGGGAAACTTCAAAGGGAACCAGCTACTAGGTGGTTCTATTAGTCTTGCTCTTCTATAACCAGGTCAGACAACTGATTTGCACATCAGGACTCTATGGACCTCCAACAGAGTTTTCTCTGGCTTCGCCCTGCCCAGGCATAGTTCAGCTTGCTTTTTCTTTCATGTCAACCTCTGACTTTTGCAGTTTATCTGAACAGCTATTTAAATCTTCAATTTTTCCCCAACTTTTATTTGAGTTTCATTCCTTCAGTGTTTCATTTACTTTAATCACCTCTGAGTGCACTTTATTATTTATTCTAAATTACTGGAAGTCATCACTCAAACCAAAGCTGATACTTGAACTGCTTTTTGTTGAACAGCTGCAGAATCCTTCCTAGACAATGTTTTCTCTTCACCTTTTCTGGCTGATTTTCTTTCGGGTTCTGTACAATTTTTGTTTGCTGGGATCCAGGCTGTGTACTCATTAGCGATTAACTAAATTTTACCCCTTAAAACAGATTCAATGGCACTCATATATTTTTTTTCAGTTTCTGTTTGCACACTGGGAGAGCTGACATTAAGCTGTTAAAAAGTGTGGAGTCATCTTGGAAGTCCACATACCTGCACTTTATTCCTTCATGAAAATGCTCACCAAGCAAATTCTGAGTCATCTGTGGTGAAAGACTGCTTTGGAAGAAGGAGAGACAACGTGGGACCTGAATTTAAAGATATCTGTTGTCTCCACCAAATGATTTCTCCTCTGACAACCCCCAGCACTGGAGTTTTAAAGACCAATGGTAATGGTGCTGGGACTAACAGGACTTCAGATACTACTGTATTCTTTTCATGGGGAGTCTTGCCAAGGCTATCATGAGAATTATAGAAAGCAAAAGACTCAAAATATTGAGCTATTCCCTCATAGTGACAAAAGTCTGAAGTGGAAAACCTTTGAAATAGATTTAAATAAATATGTAGTTTTTTCCTGTTATAGAAATCTTTTTGAAATGAGGTGTCTAGGTGATATTTAAGGAACATAATCCTGTGTGGAGGAGTCATGATAGACTCCTGAGTGTTCTCTTGGAATCTCAGCTTGTGTAAGAGATCTCTCACCCAAGTATAAAATTCCTCACACTTTGAAAAAAACAATGAAAGGATAAGCAAGCCATCTAAATAAGAAAAATGTGGATACCATGTAGCCTGCAATGAGCTATAATTGGAAATAGACACTTTGGAACATTTTTTTGTGCATTGGACAGTCCAAAGAGTAAGGCAGGGAACTGCTAATATGACCGAGACACACAAAAGCTTAAGAAATATCTGAAGTCTGGATGAATACAGATGTAATGATAAGAACCTTTTAAATCTAGTGTTATCAGGCAACTTAAAAGAGGAAGTGTTAACAGGTTAAGTGACACAATTTTGAATATGAGTACTTTCACAAACAGATGGATCGACAACTGGTGGCTGGTCTCCAAGCATCTTCTTTCTTAGGCACTAAGAACATCCTTGAATACAAACCCTTCCCCATCTGGGATGGAAGAATTGGTTCTAGCACTCCTTGGGACAGCATGTGATGAAGAGCAGGTGATAAAAATTGAGTCTGATCGGGAGGATGAATAATGACCCCCCTGGAAAAGAGGAATTTCCTCTCACTGCCATCTGTATCCTTCATAAATGAGCTTCAGAACCTGTTTGTCTGAAACTTGTGTCTTTCGGCTTTTCCTGGTTAGGGGTCACCACAGCTGAACTCCGGTCCGCTAATGATTGACAGTAGATTTTTACATGCTGGCTTGCTGGGCCTAACGCACAACCTTCAACGAAGGAATGCCCATTCACACATGTCGACACACAGAAGACACTCTAAGAATCGAATGGGCAACGTCTAACTGTGAGGCGACAACGCTACCGCAGCACCTGTTGCAAAGAGGAAAATAGAGATACAACTGTTCTGGAAAAAAATAGGGCCTGAGTGTGAAGGGGTAGCAAGGTCTGTTGAACAGTCATTCAGACATTTTCAACAGTCCTTGGTTTTGGAAAGTTCCAGGCTTCTTTTTTGGACACCCCCCCCCCCTTTGACATTTCTTCTTAAGCATCTGTTTACCCGTAATTTCTCAAGACTTATTCTGCTTTTTGCTAAAATCAGGCAAGGAGTTAGAGAATCACTTAGAAAACTGAAAAGGAGGGGTTGAAAAATAACTGAATCAGCTTACCCCTTTCATCACACTTTTTCATCAGCTCTGCAGCAGAGGGGCCAAAAACTAAACTTCTACCCAAAGTGGAATTGAAATCTCATTTTTATCATCATCTTGGAGGTTCTGAGAATAAAGCCATGCAAACCTCATCAAAACTGTACCAGTGGCACACAAAGATACACACACACACTATAAACACTGAGTTGACCTGTGAAAAAAAGGAAAATTATTTAAAGCAGAGTTTTCTTCACAAGAAGAAACTGCCGATAAATCATTCCTCATACTTTCACAATTCGTTACAACAAACTAACACAGAGCCCGATGATTCAAATTTCTGAAAATCAAAGTTTCAGAAGTATATGCCCTCCCCCCCTAAAAAATAAAAACAAACAAAAAACTTATCAGTAGTTTTCCCATTCTTATCAGAAAGGGTAGGATTGGAATAAACTAAATATTTATCAGCAGTGGGATCAACTAAAGCTCTAGCTGCTGGGTCAGGTTTGGGAACAGTGTGGATAAAAACTTTAAAGACTAAGGAACATTATACATCTTGTCTTTTTAGGGGCAGCTAGCTGACTATGAGGAAAACTTCAGGTTGTAACACAAACATCCTCTAAAGCAGACAGGACAGGAGGAATGGGTGCAGGTTGCATAAAGTCTTTTTATACAATTCATAGTATTTGCTGAGGGATGGAGAAACCTCAGTGTTCTCCCAATGAAAACACTGGTACATTCTAGCGACAATCTCAGAGAAAGAGAATCCCAAAGGGAAAATCAGAAACTAAGCTTTCCTCCAAGTCTGAATCAGAAATCTGAAGAGAAAACTGTATATATGCCCATTCATCTTCCTTTTTAGATTTAGAATCTTGAATCTCTTCAGGAAAAGAGAGATCCCTCTTTCTTTTACCACAGACTACTTTACAAGATGTATCAAGAGCTCAAATTAAACCCTGAGCCAGACTAAGGAAACATCTCGTCTTATGCAAATTTGAGGAGGAGTAGACACATGCTTAGTTTTCTGCTTCTTTTTGACAGGGAAAATGGGTTAATCCTGTTACTAATGGCAACAGCTGCTTCCTCAGGGACTGATGCAGCTTTCTGACATAACAGGGAAGCCTTCCCTGTTCCTTCTCCCAAGACCGAGAAGAGCGACTCTCCCTTGCCCGGTGTGGGAACTCCAACAACCACAGAGAACATTTCTAGCCCCCCCGGTCTACACTGGCATTATGTGATACACGACAGAAATTCAGGTAAAAGATGAGCGGTTTGAGGTACAACAAATGACCCCAGCCGAGTCACCCACCTGCAGGCTGAGGCAATTGCTAGCTTGCTGTAGTGTCAAATGCGGTTTGCTTAACTTTTTTTGTGTGTAGTTGGAAGAAAGACAGACCATGAGACTGACAGTTTGTTCCATGCTCAAGCCTAAAATGGTGCCTGTTTTCCGGGGAAGACAAGCAGCAAATGTCAGTAAAAAACCTGATGTCTTTACAAGTCACTTTTTTCACAGGAAAAACAAAACATAGTAAAAAGCACTTTACAACACTTTGCCAGCTCGAAAAAGGGAAAATAAACACATTTTCCACAGAAAAATAATTTTCAGTCACTTTTTAAAAGTATGATATAGTCTTGTGACAGACAATTAAAATACAAAACTCCTAGCTTCAAAATAACTTTCCTGTAGAAGAAAGTGAGAAAACCCCAATAATATTTAGAAAATGGAAGTTTTTTCCCCCAAAGGGAACTTGTCTGCCCAGCAAAGGAAAAGCACCACGTCGACTGTCTATCTTCAAAAGTCTGAGAGGAGCATACTCCGGTGCCAGTGAAGATGTGATGGGCTTTGCGCCAAAACTTGTCTTTTAGTCAGCTCAGCTCAAGTTGCTTGACAGTTTGCAAGCATGGAAGGTTCTCTGAAGCTTTGGAAGCTAGCCAGCTGTTATACCCTTGGCAGGATGTAACCCATAGAGCTAAGTGATCAATATGATGAACATATTAAAATAACTAAATTAGTTACATTTGCTGCTCCCAGGGGATGTAAAAATTTAATGTATGTATCAGATGCTGTTCGTTTTTTAAAGGGGAAAACCTTAGATGAGTCATATGCAATCAGTCAGCAGTGAAAATGTGTGGAGACTGCAGAGACTAGTGCTGTGAATGTGTTGCTCTGGTTGTGTTATGGGAAGGATGATACATGTTGGGTTAGCACACAATATTAAGGTGGGTGGGGGGCAGTCTGCTCACAGCAAAGGGGCAGCTACAAGAGCCTCTTTTAGTAGTAAAGTCTGGGTGTGTCTTGAGAAATCTTTTAGAGAGAGCTTAATCTCAACACAACAGTTTCTGGGTGACACCCTAAAAGGTCTAAGTAAAAAAGCTCCTACTCTTAGTGAGGACCTCACAATCTGGAGAATAACTAAGCATAGGACAAACAAAGCAGAGGTGAAACAGTGTGGTTGAACTGGGGAGTCCATACCTCTCAACTATACAGATTTTCTCAGAAAGCCCAGATTTCTGCCTCATATTTTTGTCTGTTTCTCATACAATTGTGGTTTTCTGGCAAATCACTATCAAATTACTGAGGGTTAAAGTCAGAATATAATGACAGCCATTTAAGTGTCAGACTTTATACTGTTCAGAAAATTAATGCGTATGCAAAACCTGTAATTACATCAATTTTCTAAGTTTGTAAGAGCAATATTTAACATGTGTCCACATTTTTGGGTCATTGTCCCACTATTATTGATGGCTTTGTCCAGATTTCTTGCTCTAAGCGGTTGAGAAGCATGCTGGGGACCAATCTGCTGAATTATGAAATGTATACTCTGAATCACACTCATGACCTCAGAGTTCAACATACTCAAAAACACACCCAGCAAACAAGGAGGCAATTCCTATGGATAAATGATCAACCTTCCTATGAAGTTTACATGAAATGATTATTCTAAGATGAGAGCTCTGTTACCCATCAATCCCTAGTGAAGGCATGATAATGACAATTAGCTTATCCTTGCAGAATCTACTTTTCTCCCTTATGATAGGCAACTTTGTTCCATAGTTGCTTACTGAAAGGAATGTCAGGCCAGAAATGCTGTCACTGCTGAACCATTTCATTCAATGCCAGTTAACTTTCTAGTTATTCCTTCTAATCGAGTGGTGTTGTAAATGACAAAAACAAGTCAATATGAAAACAGTCTTACTCAGCAGTACGGTATTTACTCACTATGTTTTATCATAAATTCTATATTAAAAAATCAGTTTTCCTTACACTGGTGAACAATTTTCTAGTTGCTAAACATAAATAAATCATGTTACCTTGCTAGATTAAATATTGCCACTAATTTTCTTCCAAGAATCTGAGCATCCTTAAATCCCTCAGAGTACAGAATTACTTCAGCTATGAGCTCATTATCAGGACTGGACATAGCAACTGGACGGAAAAGCTGCTTGAGGTTATCTGGCAATTTCTGTCTACCACCATAACCCTTTCCAGCAGGATTCATTGTAATGAAAATTCCTGAATTAGGATCAAGCCCAACCTAAAACACAAAAAAATTAAATTCTCAGCAACACCTTCATTAGCGGTTGTACAAAATAAGACTGTTTTCACACAAATCAGACATGCAATAAAAATATCAAGTATCATTATTTATCATAAAGGGAAGGTAAAACAGTTACAAATATAGTGCAAAGGAATAAAACCTAGAAGCCACCTCTGAAAAGCTGGATCTGAGCAGAATATCAAGATGCTGAGGAAATGGGTAGAGAATGGAGTGGTTGTAGCAACCAGCCAAGGTTGGTTTGCCTGTCGCAGGGTAAGGTTCCAGCAAAGCATTATTGCTGTATTAAAGGAAAGATCAAACATCAAATTTGCCAGAAATTCATCGCTACAGTTCTATCAAGCAATACAATGTACTTTAACAGGGTCCAACCTTGTGGAAGTACACACATGAACTAATACCGAAAGTTCTAATCCAGCACTGTAATCTTTGTTCAACCTCAAAACAACAAGGAAAAAAGACAAAAGAAAAAGCCATTATGAGCAACCAATGAACTGCTTTGTAGTCCCCAGACCTGGAGATAATTGGGTTCTCCTTTACCCAGAAGATAAAAACGTAGTCTGGGTAAGTAAGCCAAACATTTATGTTGATGGGATGAAGGAGGCTTCAGCACACACAATGATGGTCAGAGTAGCACAGGGGCCAACAAATAATTTGCATATAAAAAAGCTACAGGGGATATAAAATAAAATACACAGGCTTCACACATGACAGGACAAATGTCAATTTCCAATAAAACACAGTTATTCAAGTATGATCATCATACACAGATTAGAACACTCACATATGTCTAAATATAAGGATTGCTAATAGTGGAATTCAGAAATACCTGGGTTACAGCCAAAGGAAGACATGAGTCTTCCAACTAGGCCTTCTCAACAGTCAGGCATCCTTACAGAAGAAACTACAGTTGTATAAGTTGAACTTACCACAACAGTAGATGTTTGAATGATTACTGCTGCAGTAGCCTTAGCTATATGGGTTATATCTCGTCAAGGATAACATCCAGCCAACTTCCAAAACTTTGGGGTACCTTCCACATGCCCATACTGTCAAGAAGCTTGAGTTGAGATCAATAAAAAAAGAAATTATGTACACTCACCACAACGTTCCATCTGTATTGTCAATTTTTCATCTCTCCTCACATATGGGTTCAGATCCGACTCGGCCATTACGAAGCTCGTGGCAGCCAAAACATACCTCCCCTTACACACAGTGCATCTTTCCCCATCACCTCAGATCTTGTTTGCTAGAATTATCCCCATAAAAAAAACAGGAAGTGAACTTTAGTCTAAATTATTTTAAGGAGACCACTTCTGGAGTACTGGAGATAATAAAAATGTCCTGAAATATTGCTTCCCGTTCACCCAGAAAAAACAAAAGTAAGGGGCTGGAGGGAGGAGATGTGAGTAGAGAAGAAAAATCAACACTACAGATAGAACGTTATGGTGAGTACATAACTTCTTTATCTGATACTGTCAATTTTTAATCTTTTCCTCACTATGGGACCAAGTCCCCAGTTTCCTTTAAACCCAGGCGGACTCATGGGAGGATATTTCTCAGAACCATCAAACCAAAGGAGGATTTTCCCCTGGAGACCAAATCCAACTTGTAATGAGTGATAATGGTATGATGATTGGCCCATGTGGCTACTGCACAAAACTGGTCCATGGAGTCAATAGTCTGGAAGACTGTGGATGTGGCCATGGCCCCGGATGAGTGAGCGCAAATAGGTTTGGAATGATTTATACCTTTTGTGGTGTAAATAAAAAAATGCAATCAGACAGCCATTTTGATAAAATAACTTTTGATACTGGAAGGCCTCTCCTAGGGCCTGCGAAGGCAATAAACCATTGACTTGCTTTCCAAAACTCTTTAGTCCTATGCAAATAGAAACATAACAGTCTATGAACATCCAACAGATGTAAAAAGAAGTTATGTACCTACCATAACATTCCATGTTAGTTGTCTTCTTCTCGCCTTCTTTCTTGCTGGTTGGTTTGGAGCCGATCCTCGGCTCCGACTCGGCCATCTTCAAAAGCTCAAGAGCTGTTTACTGGCTCGAGGCCTCCCCATATCCCATGATGCCTGGCGCTAGATACCCAGATCTCGTTTGGTAAGTTTAACTGCAGACATAAAAAGGAAGGAATCCTATCCTATAATGCATAAACCCTACCAGAGAGGCTACTAGGCAGAGAGGAATAGCCAGAGAAGACTCAGCCAGTGAAAAACCATAAGGAACTCTTCTTGGTCTACTAGGATAGGGGGATGGAGGGTGGGACGCAAGAAAGAAGGCGAGAAGAAGACAACTAACATGGAACATTATGGTAGGTACATAACTTCTTTATGTTGTCTATCTCGCCTTCATTCTTGCTGGTTGGGACAGCGTCCCTAGCACCTAAAATCCTGGGTGGCTCATCGGAACAAACTCTTCAGAACAGTGGAACCAAAATCAGCTCTGCTCCTGGAAACCACATCCAACTTATAATGCGAAATGAAAGTATGTGGGTTGGCCCGCAGCACAAATAGATTCCATGGGCAACCTAGCCTGAAAGGCCACATAAGTGGCTAAAGCTCTGGTGGAGTGACCTTTTGGTTTAACAGGCAATTCTTTATTCCTCAGTTGATAGATAAATGTGATGATAGTAGTCAACCACCTGGATAAGGTTACTTTTGAAACTGAAAGACCTTGTTTACCCTCAGCATAGGAAAGGAAAAGCTGGTCCAATTTTCTGATGTTCTTAGTTCTATGCAAATAAAAGCGTAGTTGCCTGTGAACATCTAACTGATGCAATTTATATTCTGCCCTGTTGGAGTGGTTGGGAAAAAACACAGGAAGGTCAATGGACTTATTCACGTTATTCTCAGAAGAGACCTTAGGAAGGAAGGATTAGTCCTGAGAGCAACCCTGTCATTGTGGAACACTAGGTACGGAGGACGGATACAAAGAGCCTGAAGTTCCAAAACTCTTCTGGCTGAAGAAATTGCTACCAGAAAGAGGGTTTTCCAAAATAAAAACTTCAAAGAACAAGATGCTGCAGGTTCGAAGGGGGGCAAAATTAGAGAAGCTAGAATCAAATTTAGATCCCACGGAGGTGTAGGATCTCTCACTGGAGGCCTGAGCAGAGTGGTCCCTTTGAGAAAGGCTTTACATAGCTTATGAGACATGCTATTATTTTCTGACAGGCCAATGTGAAAATTTGAAATTGCAGCTAACTGAACTCTAATTGTAGCGGAAGCGGACCCAGCATGAAAGAGTTCCGCAAGAAATTCCAAAATGTGGTGTACAGGGGCTGAAAAGGGGTCTATACTCTTAGCCTCTGCCCAGGAGGAAAAACGTTTCCACTTACTAGCGTAAGTTTTTCTAGTCATAAATTTGTGCAATGATAAAATAATTTCGCGCACAGAGGGGCAGATATCAGGAAACCTGGCTAAAGTTGGAAGTGGAGCAACCAAGCAGTGAGCTGGAGAGATTGCAGGGATTGGTGCAGCCAGCCCAATTGATGGATCAGAAGGTCTGGAACTGGGTCCAGAGTCCAAGGCTACTCGAGAAGATGATGATGCAGGAATCGGAATCATATTTGTCGAGGCCAGTAAGAAAAATGAGGATCATTTTGCAGCCCAATATGGTAGCTTTCTGTATTAGCTTCGGGATTAGGGGAAAGGGAGGGAATGCATACAGAAGTCCCTGAGGCTAATCGTGGACTAGAGTGTCTCTGGGGGAATGTCCAGGAAGTGGAAGGAAAGAGAAGAAATTGCTGCATTTGCTGTTGAAGGGGGTGGCAAAAAGGTCGCAGCAAGGTTGGCCCCATTTGCGGAAGATTTGGTCCGCCACTACCTGATTCAGAGACCACTCGTGAGGTATGAGAATTGCTCTGCTCAGCCTGTCTGCTATGACGTTGGATCTCCCAGGGATGTGCGCTGCGATCAGAAACCGTTGGGAAGAGAGCGCCCACTGCCAGAGTCTGAGTGCTTCTCGACATAGGGGGTAGGACCTGGTTCCGCCCTGCTTGTTGATGCACCACACTACTGACATATTGTCCGTTTTAATTGCAATGGTCCCGGTAGGAAGACAGTCCTGAAGAGCTTGCAACGCTAAAAGCACGGCCCTCATCTCCAAGACGTTTATATGCAGATGGTCCATCGTCCTGGACTCCTTGTTAGGGGGGATGGACAGATGAAGACGTTTCAGCCAACTCCTCCTTTGTGGCCACTGCTACCACCATGGCATCAACAGGAACACCTTTTGTCAAAAACTGTTTATCCTGTGGTGCAGTTATAAATTTAGCGGGTCTTCTGGGGGTCGGTTCCACTGTGTCTGGAGTTGACCACACCTTCCGAGCCACCACAGACATCAGTGAGTCGAAAGACGGAGACACCCAGGAGGTGGAAGGTCGGGATCCAAACGCATCCAGGAATACTGACTCATCCTCGGAAGGGCTCAGGGTAGTCCAGTTCCCCCTCTGCCTAATTATCTCAAGGATGTCTGAGAAGGAGACATCTTCTGAGGGGGATCTCGGGGACCCTTCCGAATCCTCTAAGTCGGTATCTGATGTGACAGACTCAGGGAAGTCAACATGCTTCCTCTTGCATTTCTTCTTATGAGGTGGCTCCTCTGAATGATCAGGGGAGGCCTCAGAAGAGGAAGATACACACAAAGGTGTGACCTGGAGCGTTGGTTCCCCTGCTTGGGGTCTGCAGGAGGGGCCGAGGCAGACGCAGACACCATAGGGGGAGGAGCCGATGGGGATGATTGTGGGGCTGACTCAGGGGCCAGCACACTCCTCATGACCTTGAAGGCGTCCCTGCTCGGATGCTGAGAAAGCTCCGGTTCTGAAGAGATCAGAATCCCTCTCCGCACCGAGGGGTAAGGCTCCGAAGCCGATGTAGGAGCCGAGCTCACCTGCGCCGAAGCTCCAAGGGGGAGAACGGGGTCGGACAAGGGTCCGATGCCATTTGCCCCCTCGGAGCTGACGAGGGAGTCTCGGCGCCCAGATCCCTCCAAGGACGGTACCAAGGAAGTGATTGGAGCTGACGACGGAACCGAAGGAGAAGGTATTGGTGCCGACGGTTCCACGACTCGAACCCCAACAATCTCTGGCTCCAAACTCAAGGGAGGAGTCGGAGGAGGAATAACTGCAGACATGGATGGAGCCGACCCCTGATGAGGGGGGGGCTGGACAACATTTTTGCTAGGGCCTGCGATTTCAACAGCCTACTGACCACTCTCTCCACATCGTGATCTGAAAGCCTTGATGACCGAGAAGAGTGGGAGGACTGATGAGTGCACTCCGACTGGAGCAGAGGAGACCTCTGAGCCAATGAGCCAAGTGTATCGACTCCAGGGAGGGAGACCTAGATCTCTTTCGACTCCCCGACGGCTCCGAAGTGCGTGTCGGAACCGACTGGGAGGCAGGCACATCGGTTCCGGCCAGAACCGAGGCAGAAGGAGTAGCTTCACCCAACGACAGCTCCCAACTGGGAGCCTAAGATTTAGGTGGCTTGGAGGACTTCACGGGCTGAGCCTTAGCTGGTAAATCCTCGGGCTTAAGTAAACCCTGTAGGATTAACTTATTCCTATGCTCCCGCAGGACTCTTGGACTGAAAGCATGGCAAACCGAACAAGAGTCCTGCAAGTGCACAGCGCCCAGACAATAGACACAAGAAGTGTGATCACCTGTCAGAGACATCTTCTGACAGCATGAGTTACACTTCTTGAATCCGGACACCTTAGTATCCTTGGACATACCTAAGGAAGGAACACCAAATGCAATATACAAAGATTTTAGGATATAATAACTCTCTCTCACACACAAAGTTACCACACCCAAAAAACAGCCAAGAAACAGACACAATATCCTATGCTGCCAACAAACAAATAAGACTAAACTAGGTAAATACTATTTTATTTTATTTTTTTTTTTAAAGGAAAAAAGGTTAGCCACTAACTTAAATGGCTACTTAAGGAAGAGAGTGAGGGGGGAGGGGAAAACTCTCTAACTAAAACGAGTTTTCTGAAGTGGAGGGGAATTCAGGTAAGAAAAAAATAATATAGGTACAACAAAGATGTCCTAACAATCTACACTAAAACCCTAACAGTTTTTGTCAAAAAACAGATAAAACAATGAAAATATACGACCTGAGCCAGTAAGACAACCTCGCAGCAGAAGCGGAAAACGAGATCTGGGTATCTAGCGCCAGGCATCATGGGATGGCCTCGAGCCAGTAAACAGCTCTCGAGCTTTTGAAGATGGCCGAGTCGGAGCTGAGGATCGGCTCTGAACAAACCAGCAAGAATGAAGGCGAGATAGACAACTTAACATAACATATTCACCTTTGCTGCTGAAGTCAGGAAAGAAAACAGGCAAATGTATTGCTTGATTAATATTTGTTTGCAAAACAACTTTGGGCAGAAAGGAGGGGTTGGTACGCAGAGAAAAATTAGATATGGGGGCTGGGAAGTTAGTCCCTGGGTTTCTGATATTCATCTTGCAGATGCAATAGCCATTAGAAAGATAGTTTTCCAAGATAGAAATTTAATATCACAAGTTGATGCAGGTTCAAAATGGGGGCTGAACAATTAGACATAGTACCAAATTAAGGTCCCATGGGGAGAAGGACCCTTGTGAGGAGGCCTTAACTACAGGGTCCCTTTTAAGAAGGCTTTGCAAAGTTTGTGCTCCATTATTAAAAAGGTGGGCTAAATATTCTAGAACAGAGTGAACAGGTGCTATGAGGGGGATCTACATTATGCTGTTGAGCTCAAATTACAAACTTCTTCCATTTACAACTACAAGGTTTTTTGAGTGGATGACTTATGAGAAGACATCAAAATATGATGGACCAGTGAGGAAATCATGGGTTGTTTGGCAATCAATGGAACTGGAGGAACCAAGCCGTTGGCTTGAGGTTGTGAAGGTTGGGATGAATCACTGCTGTCGGATGTGCAGAACGTCTGGAACAGGCTCCAGGATCAAGGATTCCTTCTGTAGACAAGGCCAGAGGAAGAGAAACCAGATTTGTGGAGGCCAATTGGGACAATGAGGATTACTGTTCTCTTCAACCTATTCACTTTCTGAAGGAATTTGAGAATCAATGAAATTGGGAGAAAGGCGTACAACAGACTGGGAGGCCAATATTGTATGAAAGCATCCCTCCAGGACTCCCTTGGTAGGGGAATTAGGGCAAAGCAGCTGCTGCATTCGTTGTTTAGAGAAGATGTATAGAGGTGTTAGCAAGGCTGACACCATCTTTGCAAAATGAAGTCTGCTACTGCTTGTTGAGGGATGATTTGTGAGGCATGAGGCTAGATCTGTTCAACTTGTCCACTATAACAATGGACTTTCTCGGAATGCGTGTTGCTATAAGAAAGTGGTTGGATTAAATCATCCATTACCACACTCTGAGAGCTTCTTGACAGAGGGTATAATTTGGTTCCTCCTTGCTTGTTTATGTACCAAACCACTGACATGTTGTCTGACAATCTCCACTGTTCCCAGAGGAAGAGCAGTGTGAAATGCCTGCAAAGCTAGAAGCACTGCCTTCATCTCCAGGATGTTTATGTGCAGATTGGCTTTGTCTGTAGACCAGGTTCCTTGGACTGTTTTTCCCATATAATGCCCCCCCACACACACACCATCTGGGAGGCATCCGTGCTCACCATGGCCTGTGGTTGAGGGGGAACAAAGGGTCGCCACCGTCTCAGCTGTTCTGACTGAATCCACCATGAGAGGGTCCTTTTGCATGTGTCTTTTATGATAATTTGGTGAGACATCGGTTGGTGGATAATTCAGCACTGGGCAGCTAGAAGCCACTGAAGTATCTGCATCAGAAATCTGGCTAATGGTTAAAGGTGGTTATAAGCCCAATTTGAGTGTTAAAGAAAATGATATACTCAAAACCTTGAGAGCTAATAACAACATTAGAATCATGAAACCTGATAAAGGGGGAGGGGTGGTTATAATGGATAATATTGTCTATGAAGGAAAAATGAATGAAATTTTAATGAATGAAGATGGATATAATAATGTATCAATCAATTAAGTGAATATTGCCTATAATAAAATTGATATTTTTTTAAAAGATATGTTGTATGAAGTGCTATATGTTAACCAAACTATCAAAACCATCAATAAAAAACTAGGGTCACTTTACAGAATAAAAGCCTTCCTAACCCCTCCAGCTAAAATTGCCATAGCTCGCTCTCACCTTCTTTCAACCCTTCTGTATGCATCCCCTCTACTCTCGAATTTGAACAAGACTGTCCTTAAACTCTCAATTTGCTACAACCACATTGCCAGGTTTGCCACTGGGCTGCCTTTTAGGACACATCATTGCATCAATCTAAATCAGCTTGGTTGGCTTGAACTACCTAGCCTAATCCAGTATAACCAACTGATTATGGCCTATAAAATCCTCTGTAATCCGGACAATACTCCTGCACTTAAAAATATTATCACCCCCCTATAACAATCCTAGACCGCTTCGATCCTCTAACAAACTACTAATTCAGACTAGCAAAATTAATAACACAGCCGGTGATTCTCTCTTTGCAAACTCTGTAAGTAGATCCTGGAACTTTCTTCCAGCTGATATTACCTTACTTTCCACCTTAGGTCAATTTAAAACTAGACTCAAACAACATTTGTCACTTAACTGGCTATGTCAATGTATCAAGCCTGGCTAACTCGAATGTGTAAAAATCTGTTAACCAGTTTACTGTGTAATTTAATTTAATCCTGACTTGTGCTCAGGACTAACTGTAACCTGTGGAACTTGTTTAACTTGCTTACTTATGTAATCTCTGTAAATAGTCTGTTTGTAATATGTAATGCTGGTATTATGTAATGCTGTATCTGCTTACCCTTGGAGCTTTTCTCCCTGGCCTCCGCTGAAAATGGACATGCATCCAGTCGGACTATCCCGGTCAACAAATGTAAAATAAAAAAATAAAATAAAAAATATGATAAAAAAACTTATGATTTTTTTAAAGGTGGATAAACCAAGGGTACCCAATATTTTTGGGATTCCTAAAACCCATAAAAATGAGTTTAACCCCCCCCCTTTGAGACCTATTGTCTCTGCAGAGGGTTCTAAAACTCATACCCTTGCTAAGTATATAGACACCAAGTTGAAGGATTTATGGACTAAGAAAGAATCCATTTTAAAAGATTCTTGGGACCTTCTCAAGGTCATCACCGATGAGTTGTATTGTGATGATTTAATATTTATTACTATTGATATCGTCGATTTGTTTTCTAGTATACCAAATAACCTTGGGATGGAAATGTTTGAATAAATAGTGTTTCAGGAAGGTGCATTATCTCACAATGATAAAATTGTATGTGTTTCACTGATGGATATAATTCTTAAAAATAATTTTTTTAAATTTTAGTGGAGAATTTTATAAACAGGTTAAAGGAGTTGCAATGGGGGCGGCCTGTGCCCCCACTTATGCCAATCTGGTTTTGGCTAGAAGGGAGGAACAATATATTCTTAAAACAGAGTTTAGAGCTTTTTGGAAACTGTATCGGAGATTCTTGGACGATATATTTTTTGGACAGGTGGGCTCGAAAAGCTAGAGGAATTTAAGATATATTTGGGGGGAAACTACTAACTTTTTGAAATTTACCTTTAATGTCTCCCAGGATAGCCTTCAATTTCTAGATGTGGAACTCTACAAGTCTAATGGTAGGTTTGAAACCAAAATTTATAGGAAACCCACGTTTTGCAACTCCTTTTTGCACTATGAAAGTGCACATCCTTACTTTTGTAAGAAAAACATTGTGAAAGGCCACTTTGTTAGGGGAAGTCGGATGACCACCCTGGAAACTGATTTTTGGAATGAATGTAATTTATTAAACAAAATGTTTTGAGAGAGGTTAACCCCAGGAATTTATTAATAAAATAAAAGAAGAAGTGGTAGAAGGGAGAAAATTTAGATTTAAGCCTATTAGTGGAAGTAATATGCAGATTGATTCAGACCTAGCCCCATCAGTTGTTTCTGAATACACCCCTGATTATAGACAAGCCTTAGTCTTGGAATATAATGCATTTAACAATAATGTTAATAAGAAAATAGTTCAAAAAGAGTGGACTCTGTTCACTGAGTTGACAGACCTGGATCAAATAAACAAAGGGGATTGTAAAATTGTTTATAAGAATTCACAATCCTTTAAAAATTTACTAGAGTATTGGGCTTCTGGCAAGTTTAATAGAACAAGAAAAGGGACCTATAAATGTGGGTATTGTCCACAGTGTGTCAGTATTATAAATACTGACAGAATTTATTTAGAAAGTAGACACAGGTGGACAGAAAGTGGAGAATATTTTAATTGTGAGACTAAGGGAATAGTTTATTTAGGGGTTTGTTCGGAATGTAATTCTTTTTATGTTGGGAAAACAGAGAGGTTATTAAAGAAGAGGATTTATGAGCATAAACATGAAATTTCAATAAAGAAAGAATCAAATGCTTTGTACAAACACACTAATCCATGCCCTAATGCTAAATTTTATTTCATGGTCCTGGAACAAGTCAGGAAAGATGTAAGGAGTGGTTTGTGGGAAGAGAGGTTGGAATACCGAGAACTATGGTGGCAAATCACCCTGGATGCCAGTACCCCCCCCGGGGGCTTAATGACTGTATTTCCATTGTACCACTTTTAAAAATAAGAGCAGTGAAAATATAAAATTCTGAGGTGTACTTATTATTTTATCCAGAAGATGGCAGGCTTATTTTACTAATTTTTATTAATATATATTTAAGTTCATTAAACAAAGTTTAATTTCATGTCTATAAACATTTTAGAAGGTTTTATTAATTAAATACAGTTTCATTTAAGTAGATAGATTCAACTTTTGAATAATAGGTTGGATTAATTTGTCTTTCATAGATCATGTATTTTTATGAATGACTAGTTGGGTGATTTATACATATATTTTAAAAAAAAAAGTTTTTATTAATGAATTGCTTAATGAGGAATTGTATGTGATTGGTTCTTTTGTAATTAATGAGTATTTAAAAGTTTAATGGTTGTTTTACTGATTATCTGATGAAGTCACTTTGTTTGGACGAAAACGCAGTTTGGTTAATGGCGTTCATGTGTTATATGTTGAACTGAAGTTTCCATGGTTTGTTGAATAAAGACCTTAATATTGGACTGGTTCTACCGTAGCTTTGGCGCTCCTTTTACTTATACTGCCATCCATTAGTTGAACATCCCGGGGCCTGTGGGTAAGACCAAAGGGAAGTGCCTTGAACTGATAGTGACTGACTCCTAGCCAGAAGCGGAGAAACCTTCTTGAGCATTTGTCCATTTTTATGTGGTAATACATGTCTTGAAGGTCTACAGAGCACATCCCATCATTTTCCTCTAGAAAGGGAAGTAGTGACTGAACCGTGACCATCTGGAATTTGGACTGTTGAACAAATTTATTTAGAATGCTGAGATCCGGAATTGGTCTCCAGTCCCCTGTCTTTTTTGCCACTAAAAAAAAAACTTTGAGTAAAACCCGGATCCTATTTGGTCTGGTGGGACTTCTTGGATGACTCTTTTCTAGCAGCTTTTGTATTTCTAAGGCTGCATTGTCCCTCTGACTGGGTGGAACATCAGGAAGTATTGTTCGAGTTCTTGGACAAAGAATGAATGGGATAAAGTAACCTCTGGAAATAATTCTTATCACCCAGACATCTGTGGTTACTGGTCGGCAGGCTGTTGGGTGAAAAGAAAATCTTCCCCAGGCTGCCTCCAGAGGCAAGCAATCAAGCCTCCTTTCAGAAGCGCTGATAGGGTTGACCAGAGAAGGACTCTGAAGGACTCCCTGGAACTCTAGTTCTGTGGGCCACCTCTGTCTCTAGGATGGCATCTTCCACTGGAACTCCCCCCCTCTGCTCATAGGGGAGTCTGTATGATGTGTGTCCTGGAAAGGCCTCTGGGACTTTGTGAACCACATCTTGCCACTTCTCTGATTCCTGGAATAGGCTCATCGGGGAGCAGAAAAATGTATGCCCACTGCAAACAGGGTCTTTCCATCTTTCTCACACCTGGATCGAGTTTCTTTACCTCTGGAGCCAAACAAGGAGGATCTGTCAAAGGGACCATTGATGATGGAAAACTTGAATGGCTCTGCAAATTCACAGGAGCATCCAACCATGTTGTTGAATTGTAACACCTGAATCTGCTGACCTGGTTGCCCCTTCAGCTGCATGTGCAATTAGTCTCATGGACGAATTAAAGATAGACTCCAGGGTAGCTAACTGGGAGGCCACTTTTGCCTGGACCCCCTCAGCTACTGCTCCTGCTAGAGTATCCAACAGCTCCTTGACCAGATCCCTCTGGAGCCTAGTAAAATGTGTCAAAACGTTCATGGACCTAATGGTAAAGGTCAATGATGCGTAAACCCAATTCCCAAATCTCTCCATTGCCCTTAACTCCCGTATGAACAGTGGAACTTTCCTCAGCCAGTTCCTTTTTAGTGTCAGCCGCTAGCACCATGGCATCTACTGCTAATCCTTTCGCCCAGTACTGATGATCCTCGGGAGCGGAAAGTATTTTATCTGATCTCTGGGGAATCAGTTCTATCGAATTAGGGGCCTTCCAAACCCTCTGAGCAATTAACTTAAGATCGTCAGTGGGATAGGTCACCCAGGAAGTAGATGGGCAAGTTACAAAGGCTTGCAAGTACACAGACTCCTCAGAGGTAGTGTCTTTGGGCTTCCAGTCACTCCTCGGTTTAAGGATCTCCAAATTGTCTCTAAAGGAGACGTCTTCTGGGGAAGACCAGAGGGAACCCTCCCCCTCATCAAAATCTGTGTCCTTCATGACAGACTCTTCAGGGGAGTTCAGGTGTTTCCTCTTACACAATTTCTTCCAAGGAAACTCTTCTGTGGGAATATCTGAAGAGGACTTGGAAGAGAGGTGACCCTTGGTCAGTATATGTCTTGCATTCTTGAAGCTCGCTGTCTGGGTATGGAGGTTGGTGTTAACTCTGGGTAAGCAGGGGTCAAGGGGTGAGACTCTGGTAACACCTGGGAAGAAGCAGTGGCCAAAGCCCTCTTCATAGCTTGAAAGGCAGGCCCCCCCGAGGAGAGATGGGAGCCCAGAATCAAGACAGACAAACCCAGAACTGGGGTCACATCCAGCCCCGAGAGATCTACATGCAAAGACAGAGCTGAGGAAAGGTTCCCAGTTGGCACAGCATGAAGTAGTAAGGTTGGCGTTGAACAAAAAACAGGAGCTGATTCAAACCCTCCGGACACGAAGGTGGAGACCCGATCCGAGGGACCCATCGATTCAGAAGGCACCGAGAGAGTCAGAGCCATGCCTGTAACCGAAGACAAGAAAGTTGTTGATACCAAGGCCATTGGAGTTTGTGTGGTTGGATTCGACAGCTCTAAAGCCTGTGAAGAGGTCAGAGGAGGAGTATATGTAGGGATACTGGGAGAGAATTTCCCTGCACCAGGAGGGAGAGGGGGCTGAGCAGATGGGAACCCCTAGCTGTCAGAAGATGATCCACCAACCTCACTAAGTCAACTTCAGAAAGACTCCTGGTGTAGCGAACGGACAATCCAGAGGGAGATGCAGGTCTCTGTATAAAAGGGCTAGGAAGTTGACCCAGAAAGGGGTCGATCGATGGTGAATATGTAGTCCTGGCTGTAGAGAAAGACTCAGTCTTTGGTACTGGGGCAGGAGGCAGAAGCTGCAGAGCTTCAGGAGATGCTGGTACTGACGTGGTAACTAAAGAAGATGGTGCTGACATTGGAGTCATTACTGGAGTCTGTGTATGTGGTCGGTGTCAATGGCACTGAGGTAGGGGTTGGTGCCAATGACTCAGTCCATCTGAAATATTCGGAACCTTAGATTTCAGTTCTGAGGAGGAACCAGTTGCAGAGTGTTTGATGTCGGTGCCAGTGGAGACGATGGCACCGAATGAGCCGATTTTACACCAGAAGCCTGAGGAGACTGGTTGGCCTTGCACAATGCCTCCTCAAAAGGCCTTAAGAAGCCCCTTAAGGATCAATTTATTTCTACCAGGGCTCTATTACTAAAGCTCTGGCAGATAGACTACTCTAGACCAAGATGAGAACCCCCCCAAACAGTATATACACTTGTCATGACCATCAGAGTTCTACATTTTCCTGCTGCACTCTTGGCACTGTTTAAAATCAGTTGTTAATTTTGAACTTATCGGCCATAATAACCAAAAAAAAAAAAAAAGGGCAGATCAAGAAGGAAAAACTTGGTAAACACAAACATTCATTCACAAAGACTCCTACCAATGATGGTAGGAAAGATTACCCAACGGTGAGGAAAGGAGAAGAGAGGGGAAACTACCAACTATGGTAGGCAAGAAATACCAAATGGTACAGGTTTAAGGACACGAACACTTACACGACAGAGAGGTTAGACAAGGTTCAGAAAATATTAGGTAACTTGAAGACAAAAAGTTAGAAAAATGTAATAAAACTTTTAAAATGTACATAGCTGCGAGAGAGAGTCAGCTGACACATCTTTCTATAATACTGGCAAACGAGATCTGAGGTAATGCAGAGACGGCCATTGTAGGTAGACTATTTGCTTGAGAGTTTTTTGGCTGGCACAAGCTATATAATGGCTGGATCTGTTCCAAGGATCGGAACCATAACCCATCAGTCAAGAACAGATGAAGACTGACAACATCAGATCACAGGTTATATCACACTAGGATGGAACAAGTCCATCAAGTTAGGAGAAACAGGAGGAGCAGGAGACATCGGAAGAAGAAATATGGACATGGGAAACAGAAAGATTTAATATGGTGCAATGTTTATGCAAAGTAGAAAGCAAAACTAATCAATACAAAATGAGCAACACCAAACATATCTGAAGAGAATACATGCAAAGATATCCTGATACAGAAAATTTTACAATACAAAAAAAATAAAAAAACAGAGAGGAAAAGACAATTTGTAATGGAGAAGTTAAAGGGTTTACTATTAAAATTTCAAATCAGCTTTGGTCGACCAATAACAAAGGTCGACTCGAAATGTTGAATACAAAATTTCGAATCGTAACCCAAAGCATAATTGAATACATCTACCACCATGGTTCGATGTATTCGACATAGCAGGAAGTGACATCACTCACTTCCTGCTATGCACACTAATGTACAGTTGAACTCTACAGTCAATGGTATGTTACTTCTAGTATTTTGCAGGGGGGGTATAGTCCCCCTGCACCCCCCATGTGGAGGGCTCTGGCCCCCACATCCCCTGTACATTAAGTATACCAACTCCGAGATCGCACTACAATGAGAAAATGGTCTAATTCCCAGTTCCTCACTGAAGCACGACCTCCCTGCACAATGTCGAACCAAAATTATCGACCTACACTACCTTTTCGCTGTAGTGTAAGTCAATCGATTTTGGGTCGACATTCTGCTACTTGGGAAACTGCCTTTCGACCATGTGCAAGTCAGCAGAGGCAGTTTCAACGTTGCCATAGTAAACAAAGTTAAAGAAATAGAAAGTGAGGATATGGACTACCTGCAAAGTGAAGGATTTAGCATAGAAAATCTAACTTTGATAAAATCACAGCAGGACACAGCAATGGACCTCAAATTAAGGAGAAACCAGTAGAGCAGGAAACATCTGATCAGTTGTCATATGAAGATGCTTTGGAGCCTTCCATAAGAAACTAGTACAAAAGTTCAGTTGGAGTTGCACAGCAAGGGAAGGAACAGGAAAGTGCTGCAAGTTTGACACAGTCAATGTGGAGTTACAGGCCAGTGAGTTCCCATATAAAAGAGCAATGGCTGACACAGGATGAAACTGAAAGGAATATGTTACACGAAGATGCTGTGGAACTTTCTACAGAATGCCTGCAGGAAATGGAGAATAAAGAATGTATCCTCACTTTAAAAGAAAATGATCTAAGAGGAGAGTTGCTTGATTTAATGGTGATACACAGACATATCAAAATCGATGAAAGAAACAGAATACAGAAAAGTCAATAAAACCCAAAAAGTTTGATACAACAAATGAACACAGTAATAACTATTCATAGAGATTCATGAGACAGAAGTAAATGGGATATATTAAAATGTAGCTAAATTAATAATAGATAAAGTCTTAACAAAAAACTCAGGGCAGTAATGGAAAGGAAGGGGAGAAATCAAATGCCATTGTGGAAGCACTGAATAGAGAAAATTATAAAGCAATTACGACAAGAGGTGTCACTGTTACAAGAGTATAGAAGATGGAATAGACCAACAAAAAATACTCAAAGAATGTGATAAAAGCAATGTGCAGTAACAGAAAAGATCAGAATCTATTGTGCACTATCACAAATAATAAACTAAAAATATCAGCACGGGCAGAAAATTTTAGAACACATGCAGATAAATATAAAGGAAAAATACAAAATAAGCAATTTATTGATGACTCAAAAAAGTTTTATAGAGAACTGGGAACAAGGCAAAAGGAACTGAACCATCACCAAAAAAAAAAAAAAAAAAAAAAGATACATTTTGGAGAAATATCTATGAAGATCCTATGTAACATAGCAAAAATGCTAAATGGACAAAAAAAAGTACAAGATAGAATAAGAAGTTCAAATGTACAGGATATGAAATGGGACGAAGTAACAGCCAGAGAGATTGAAGCAAAGTTAAGAAAAGCCCCTAATTGGAAACCCCCCAGCCCAGATGCAGTACCTAACTTCAGGCTAAAAGTATTAATATCTTTACATGAAGATTTAGCCATGATTAATAACTATTTATATGTGCATCCCAAACAGACACCAGCCTGGTAAACAACAAGAAAAACAATGCTCCTACTTGAGAGAAAACCTGCAATCTATCTTAAAAATTCTACACCAATATCCTGCCTGCCAATGATGTATAAACTATACACTGGAATTGATGCAGACAGAGTTTATAGTCATTTCGAAGAAAAACTCAATCATGGTAATAGAACAAAAGGATAACAAAAGAAAGCCATATGGAACAAAAGATAATTTGTTGTTAAAGTTATTATAGAGAACTATAAAAAGGGGAAGAATCAAAGTATGGCATGGACAGACTACAAAAAAGTATTTGACAGTAGCCCACATTCATGGAAAAAAAGAGTGCTTAAAAATGTATAACATACACCCTGATCAATTACATTACAGTGACCATGAAACAGTGACAAGCCATTTTGCAGCTAAGCCATGATAAAGGACAAATTATTATTCCAGGGATAAAAATTCAAAGGGGGATATTCCAAGGTGACTCTCTGTCACCGCTGCTCTTCTGTCTTGCCCTTAAGCCATTAAGCTATCTACTTAACAGATTAGGTCATGATTACAATTTGGCTCCCAGAAAAACAACAAAGTGAAAAGACTCATCTTCATTTTGTAGATTTAAAAATGAGTAACTCATCAGATGAGGAACTGAATGCACAACTGCAAATGGTCAAAACTTTTTCAGATGACATAGGAATGTCATTTGGTCTTGATCTTCTTCTTCTTCTTTCGGCTTTTCCCGGTTAGGGGTCACCACAGTGGATCACCTGTCCACTCATGACTGGCAGTGGAGTTGTACAGTGTCATGTTGCCAGCCTGGCGCCCAACCTTCCACAGAAGGCACACACACGCACTTATGCCTAGGGCTAATTTAGAGTGTCCAATCCACCTACGTCTTTGGGATGTGGGAGGAAACTGGAGCACCCAGAGAAAACCCACACGACCACAGGGAGGACATGCAGACTCCACACAGAAGGCACTCCAGCCAAGGATTGAACCGGAGAACCTCTTGCTGTAAGGCGGCAATGCCAACCGCTGCACCACCCACGGCCGCCCCATGTGCAAAAGCAACCTTTAAAGCAGGAAAGCTGCAGCACCAAGAAAACATCAGTTTGGGATAGGATTGTGATTTAAAAGAATTTTAACAAAAGGGAGTGTATAAATATTTGGTAACTGATGAAGGCTCAACAATAAAACATGAACAAATGTGAATAAAACTTAGTAAGGAATATTTTAGAAGATGAAAATTAATACTGAAAACAAAGGTAACATCTAGGAACAAAGTTCAAGCTATAAACCAATTTGCTCTTCCTGTCCTAACTTACAGTTTTGGAGTGAATGACTAGTCCCAAAAGATGTTGAATCAGTTGGACAGGAAAACAAGGATGTTTTATATTCATCAAATGATTTATAAAAATCAGTGTATAACAAGACTATATAATCCTCGTTCTGAAGGAAGCATGGGCCTCCTCGTAATTGATTACATGTACAGATCTGCAATCATGGGACTGCATACATTATCTACTGACTTCACAAAACCCAAATGTAGTGAAAGTTTTGATACATGATGAAAGTAAATCTAAGATGACTTCCCTGCTTACCTTAGCAGAAGAATACAGGTGTCAAGTGGGAATGGAAATCAAATCAGAAGTAGATAAAAATCGGGCAGCAAATGAATGTGTCAAAACCACAAAAGAAAGAATATACGGTGAAGGATTAGATGAGAAGGCAAGAAATATGGAAAATGCATAAATAGAGTTGCAAGTATTGAAAACTCTTGGAGCAACCTCATGTTGATCAGTATCGAACACAATAATGGTTAAAGAGAGGTGAATTTAAACTAAAAGACAAAAAGTTAATATTGGTGGCCCAAGATAGTGGACTATGTACACGCTGGTTTACAAAGTCCATTGAACATGTGGGAGAAACAGACAAATGTAGGTTTTGTAAAACAGAATTGGAAACAGTCACACATTTTGTTGCTGGTTGTGTTATACTAATGGCAGAAGGACTGTATGCAAGGCATAATAATGTAGCAAGACTGTTGCACTGGCGGTTGTACAAACATTATAATATTGAAGTACCTGAAAAACACTGGAAACATCAGCCACAAAGCATTAAAGAAAACGATGAGGTTTATATTACATGGGATCACCCATTACCAACAGTTAAAAAAATAGATGCAAGAAAACCAGATATAGTAGTCCATGAAAAAGACAAAAGTAGCATTGATAATTGAAATTGCTACACACAGTGACCACAGTGTCTTATGTACAGAAAAACAAAGTCATAAAATCCCACAATTTTTAGGCAGAAAAGAGGGCAATATGGAAGAAGGATACCCAGACAGTTCCAACAGTAGTAGGAGCAATGAGTCTAATAAAAAAGAATTTACAATCATACTTAGATGTTACCAATACATGTAATTCCTTATGAATTGCATTACTGGGCACATTGCAGATGCTGCAAAAAGCAGTTCTGGCCGACACCAAAGATTCAAACAATACTAATTTCATGAACTTGAATTATACTTTCACTTAGGAATGGGGTCCCATCCTAGTCATGGTATTAGAAACCCAAAAGACTTGGTGAAATTGAAAAAGAGATGAGGAGGAAGGAACCAGTAGGCAGACTTGACTCTATGGTCACCAGGTCTTAAGACTCCTTATATAAACGTTTAGAAGGAAGGAAGGAGTGATTAGCACATCCATCTCTGGACTCAGCAGGAAGACATCTGAGATCTCTCCCTTACTGAATGGAAAGAAGGTGGTGAAGCAGACTGTAATGATCAAAAGGTCTTAAATTACTTTTAGCAAAGGAAAACTATTCATCCCTAGAGTATTTAGAAGAGGTTGTAGGGCGAAAGACATATTTAGTCTTTCTGACCACACTTCTTTGCATTATCTTCAGACAAACTATAGGTAGACTTAGACATGCAGACTTCATTGCAGGTCCCTGACACCTCTTCCCTGAGAAGTACCTGAGGCACACAGTCTGGCCCCTCCGAGCTCACCAAGCAAGGCCCTTGTTTCTCAGTAGCAGAGGTACATCAAGCCATGGAGGAACCCTTGGCTATCAGGTTAAAACAAAGCCAAACTAATAGATACAGGTTACAGGGATTAACATATAAGGCTTCTCTGCTCTCCTAAAGATTCATTATAATATTTATCCTGAGCAAAGTTAGTTATTTTTTTCAGGAATTATGTCTATTTGGAAGACTGGTGGGTTAGAATGTCAACACACATAAAACAACGACCTTTATGGTTAAATTAAAATTCCTTCCTAAACAATAGTTGTAGAATACCTCTTTTTGAAAATCCAATCATATAACTCAATTGAGTTTAAAGTTATTCAATATACTGGAAGAATCCATGATGTTAACTATTGGGGGGGGGCACTAAGGATTTTTAGCAAAAAAGGAAGGGAATTTCCTTGAACATAGCACAGAGAATACAGACCATATATGGGTTTACACTCCCATTAGCAATATATGCCTCATAAGATCTCCCTCTTGCTTGACCAGTAGAATTTCTCTGAAAAATATGGAAGGCAAAAACTGAAGGTGGCCTGCAACATAATTTCTCTTCCAGTGACTGTGTGTGTGTGGGGGGGCTGGAAGCCCTACATGTTGAGCTGTGCAATAAAGCAGCAATGTTAATATTTTTACAGGGATTAATATCCAAAGACTATGAAAATAGGCGGAAAACAGTTTTAACTTTAAAGCATGGTGGGAGAAATGGTTTTATGGGATGTTTACAAGGGAGTGGTCTTGTAGAAGACAAAGAATTAAAGCAACCGCTGAAGATTTAATATGGCTGGAGCATTTCTTTCCAATTAACTTAACAAGAGGAATGGAACTGCAGACTGGGCAAGTCATAAGAAATTTCAATAGACTATCAAAACTAATATACTGGGGATAGGTGATACAGGGTCCTATAGTCAAAGCAGGGGAACGCATTTCAGAAATAATGGAGGGAAATACGATTCCTAAAGAAATTGTTGACATATTGTTTACCTCTAAGAAAACTCAACTTATGTGCCATCAAAAGAAAGGACTTAAGAATAACGCTCCCAAGTTAAAGGGTATAACTGGCATGGTAATCAACAAAAGTTAAATTTATTTGCAGATGATATTAATATGTACTTAATAAATCTAGAAAAGGGACATTTGATGTTGGTGAACATTTTGAGGCCGTTTCAAGCTTTTTGGGGATATAAAATATTTGACTGTATATTATAATAGTATCTTGTAAGTAGTTTGACAATTGCATTTATCTTGCTCTGTATATTCTCAACAAACTGCAAAATGTTTATAACCAAGTTAGGTACCACGCTTTACACTCTCATAAATTGCTCTTTTTGTAAACTTTCTATGTACTTTTGTGGAGCTTTTCTCCCCAGGCCTCCACTGAAAAAGGACTCTAGCTCAGTCAAACAAAAAATGTCAAATAAACAAATAAATAAATAAAATAAATGAAGATAAAAGGTTATAGCAGTAAACTATGGGCACACACATGAATTGATTCAGCAATTTATGGGGACATGATAAGATGACACATTTAAGGGTATAGATTAAAAAGGATTCTGTTATGGCACCTAATGATATGTGTAAAGAGACTAAGAAAAAGATAATACAAAAATGAGAAGGCTGAAGTACTTGATTTTTCATATAATGATAGAACAATGCAAGCACTGAAAATGTTTTATCCCATTTAGATTTATATACAGGTCAGACATATGTTTATCAAACATGGGAGAAGCTGTGGTCAAAAATGAATAGAGAGTGGAAGGAATTTTATTTAGGAGGGAATGACGGCAAGAGGTAAGTGGAATAAGTTGATTCTCCCATAAGGCTACGTGGTTTAAGATTACCTGATTTGAATGGAGACTTTAGAGCTACACAGCTAAGTCTCAGAGCTAGCAATCAAAGTGGAAATTGCTGATAAAGTAAATTTCGGGGGGGGGGGGGTTAAGAAATATGGAGAGAGTAGGATTTTCGATGAAAGTCCTTAAGTAGAATAACAACCATACAGAATATATGATATTCGCAAAGCAGCAGAATGTATTCGAAGAGCCAAGCCAACATGGTTCATAGGTTGGTACTAGGCTATCGGCCCTAGGGCCTATACAAGCCTAGCAATAACAATTCCCTGGTTATTTCTTCCCACAATATTTATTTCCCTGGACCCCTGTCTAGCAGGGTGTCTGACGGGATCCCCGGGGTGAATTTCCTATCTCCCCATCCAATCGTCAAGGTTCCTTTTGAAGACGGCCAAAGAGGCGCTCTGCTTGATATGTACGGGCGGTCTATTCCAGAGTCTGGGGAGTCTCTGGGTGAGGAACCTATCCCTCTAGCATGTTTTGTTCATTGTGACGACAAGGTTTAGATCCCTGGAGCTTGTGGCTCTGAGGGATTGGGATTTCTTTAAGTGGAGCATGTCCAACAGCTCTGGGTTTGACATGGCCTCGCATGTTAAGCAGAGATTGCCCCTGAGTAGACGATATGCGACAAGAGTACAGCTGGAGTTTTTTTAGACGGTCAGCATAGGGCATCTGCTTTATAGATTCATAGGTAGGTACTAGGCTATCTGCCCAAAGGCATTTATAAGCCTAGCCAGAATGTGTTGGCTTTCGCTGCCCCCTTAGATTAGTTCTCTGTGCCTCTGTCCAGCAGAGCCACTGAAGTGATCCCAGGGGTAAACTTTCTGTTTTCCATCCACTCGTCAAGGTTTCTCTTAAAGAGTGTTAGTGAAAAGCTCTGCCTAATGTAGATTGGGATCTTGTTCCAGAGCATGGCAAGTCTCTGGGACAGGAATCTATTCCTCCAGCACGTCTATTTTTTGTTGTGGTGAGGTTTAGATCCCTAGAGTGTGTGGCTCAAGGGGATATGGTTTTCTTTAGGTGGAGCATGTCCATCAATTCTGGGATGGACATGGCCTTGTATGTCAGGCAGAGATCACCTCTGAATAGGCGGTATGCAACCGAGTATAGATGGAGTTTCTTCAGAAGAGCTGCATAGGACATCTGTTTGAGGCCAGTGATCCTCTTGATGAGGTACTTATGTGGTCTTTTCAGCTGTTGCAGATGTCTTGTAAGGTACATCCCAAATGGGGCGTTTTACTCCATGATGGGTCTGATGAGTGATGCGAAGAGGGGCACAATGACCTCTTTTGATCTGGATGCAAACCCTTTTGTGATTAGGTGGGCCACATAGAAGGATTTTTTAATCACTCTGGTAATGTGATCATCAAAGGGGAGATTACTATCTACTTGGGTCGCCAGATCCCTTACTACATCTTCCGTATTTAGGGGGCTACCACCTATGTGGTAGTTTGTGGGTACTTTGTTTTTTCCAAAGGGGATGGCTACGCACTTTTTGGCATTTAGCTTGAGGTCATGGTTTTGGAGGATGTCTGTGTCAGCCAGAGAGTCAATTATAGCCCCTAGTTTGCAGTCGTCTGCGAACTTCATCAGCCATAGTCCTCCTGTGCTTGCCTGTACCTCTGACAAGTATATGCCGAACAGGAGGGGTCCTAGGACTGAGCCCTAGGGAATGCCACTTGTAACCGGTTTAGAGTCAGACCTAGCTCCAGCAACTTTTACCATGTGGGTTCTGTCCGTGAGCCAGTTGTAAACCTATCTCGTGATGTACGGGTTTATGTTCAGGCTGCTGAGCTTGTCTAGAATACCAGAATGGGGAATGGTGTTGAAGGCCTTTGCGAGGTCTAGGTAGGCTGTGTGTTCCACCTTTCTCTCGTCTATAGCCTTGGTAACTGTCTCAAAGAAGTCCACCAGGGTTAGAAGGCAGGATCTGCCCTTAACAAAGCTGAACTGGATAGGGTCCAGTGTTTGGCGGTTCACAATGTCTCTGTTAATGAGATCCATGATGATGCGCTCCATAGCCTTGCAGACCAAGGTAGTCATGCTTATAGGGCGATAGTTCCCAGGGTCTGTTGTTGCTCCACCTTTGTGAAGCGGAATAACCGTTGCTGTGCGCCACTCTACGGGCACGTAGCCTGTGGAGAGGCTGAGGTTGACAGTGTGATTAGGTGAGGGGTTAGTTCATCTTTGAGCTCGTGTAGGACGCAGTCTGGGACACCATCCGGTCCCACTGATGCTGTGTTTTTGGCTTTGGAGAGGTCTGTTTTAACCGGAGTGTCTGTGATTTCGGGGGCACTACATTCTTCTGGTATGGTTATGGGCCCTTTTGAGGTGAGAGGGGGGTGAAGTTTGCACTGAACTTGTCTGCCAGGATGCTGGCGATATCGGTCGGTTCAGTGTATTTTGTGCCGTTCTGCACTAACTCCGAGCAGATCTGAGAATTGTCACTTAGATTCTTGACATAGCTAAAGAATGCCTTGTGGTTATCTTTGGAGTCCTTGGCAATTTTTCTTTTGAAGCTAGCCTTGGATAATTTTATGAGGGATCGTAGTTTCTTGCTGATAGGCCTGTGATTCTTTTAGTGAGGTATTTCTGTGGGTTTTTCAGTTGTTGCAGATGTCTTGAGAGGTACATACCAAATGGGGCATTGTATTCTATAATGGGTCTAATGAGGGATGAGTACAGTGGGACAATGACCTCCTTTTTTCTGGATGAAAAGCCCTTAGTGATGAGGTGCACCACATAGAAGGATTTCCTGACTGTTGTGGCGATGTGGTTATCGAAGGTGAGACTACTGTCCACCTGTGTCCCTAATGGGAATGGAGAAAGGAGATTTTACCAATTGGGATGACAACAAGTAGGCGTACAGAAAATAGATAAGAGACAACAGGAGTTTACTGGAGAAAAATAGAAAAGGAACCAAGGTACTAGAAACAAATAGCTAGGGAAGGAAAAGTAAGAATAGACAAAGGCTAAGCAAAAGTTTGGACTGCAAGTTAGGGAACCCCTTCCCTACCAGGGACTGATACTGAAATATAAACAAACAGAAAGGGTTAGGAGGGTGTTAAGTGAAAGATCAGTTCAGGTAAGGTTTTTAGTTGACTCTATTACAGAAGTTGCTGTGAAAAATAGATAATTAGTAGGGCATATAAAATACTGCACAGTAACTATAAAATGAATCAGAGGATTTTAGAAAAGATTGGGAAAACAGACTGGAAAGTAAAATTACAAAGGAACAAATTTGACTCAAATAGGCAACAATGTCCAGAAGGTTTAGGATTTTTGCATGGAAGTGTTTGCATATGTATTTTTATATACCAAGCAGGCTTCAGACTTTTTTTCTCAGGTAGCCTGCCAATGCTAGGGATGTGATGGAAAAGACAGATGCCATTGGGAATATATTTTTGGGGAATGAACTAAGTTGTCAAATTAAAAAAATTCCTTGTTGAGTAGTCTCTTAGAAATATTAGCTGAGCAAACGGTTACAACTAAGAAATTATTCTTTTGAGCTGGGAGGTAAGATCTGAACTGCCTAAACATAGTAAGGGCTTACTAAGTTTAGTGCTACTGAATGCAAAACAAAGCAATTATTACAAAATTAAATCAAATCTAAACCAACTGTAACTGAAATTCTAAACATTGTACAGAAGGATAAAAGAACTGTAGGTGGAATCTTTAGAAAAGGGAAGAAGCAAGTTACATATTAATGGAACTTGGAACAATACATGCAGCATAATGTTCAGGAGGAGAAGTTTGGATGAAGAGAAGGCAGCAACTGAGCAACGTATGTAATGTTGGAGTGAATGGAAATTGTTAAAAAAGAAAACTTGTACACTGCATAAAAACAATGGAAAATGTTACTATGGTTTGTTTTCTTTTCTAATAAAGTATTTGAACTCATGTCATACTTTAAATGTGATGATTAAATAAAGATGTTAAAAAAGAGAGAAGACTGACCTGTGTCGAGTTGTGACAGAACATAAGAAAGTAACAAAACCAGAGACATTTTAATTATTAGCACCTTGTATAAGACATTCTGTGGAATGAAAACAAGAGAGATTAAAACATTTATACTGTCATGGGAAAGACATCTAGCCGAAAGGGGTGCTGATAGTAATGTTAGCCTTAGGTATGTTACCAGGTTCTGAAAGTTTTGTTTTCTTTAATTAACAATGTCTGTTTACGGAGCTTTACACTCCAAACAGAGTTGCCAGAATGTTTGCCAATGCAAAACAAAGTTGTTACAGGTGTACTACTGGCCTGCTACATGATTTTTTGGAATGCCTCTTATCGATCCACCAAAACAAGACTTGCAGGAATATGTGAACACATTTGGCCAGGTAAGATTAATATTACTGTATATGTATTTTGGTAACATAAACACATTAACCTAAACTGAAAAAAATTGATTTTTGTTAGATTTTATGATGCTAGTTACTAAAAATCTATTGGTAGAAAATTGTAATAAGTGGTCTGTCCTACAGGTGATAACTGAAAATTAATATGAAATACAAAATCTAGAACTGGCTATACAAAATTTTAGTCTATGAGAGAGAAAAATACTGCAACACAATGAACGTCTTGGATTTTTTCATATGACTTTGTAGTATAACAATCAGTCTTTTTCTAATGCTTTCAAGCTTCCAAATGTTTGGCACTTAAAAAGAAGAATAACTTAAGTGAAACTACTGTGGGGGCTGTCTTTCTTGCAATGCAACTTCATTTAAATGCCTGGCAGATGGAATTTCTCTTTATATGACAGCACAAGATGGTTTATGTTTTCAACTGTTATGTGATGCACCCTGTGAATAAGGTAGTTGATTCTTTAAAATAAAAAAAAGAAAGAACTGAAGAGAAGTGACATAGGGACTTTCCCCTTAAAGATCTTTCACTCTGAAGCAAGCTAAAATTCAAGACCTACATATTTTGCCCCAAAGCCATTCTCTTCATTCAGCAAAGAAAGTCACCCTATAGCTTAGGAAAAAATTATGGCGCATCATTAAAAAAGGACATAGGTATCTAAATCAAGCACTGACAACCATGTCCTGAAATGAAAATAACTACTGGTGAAATCAAGGTCTAGAACACCTGCAGAATTTTAACATCTTTAATAACATCGTGTGTAGAAGGCAATATACAATGTTTTCTAATCCAGTCTTGCCCATGTGTGCCAAATGTGAACGAACTCTTAAAAGACATTTGCCTGAGGGCTATAAGGTTTTGAAACTATATGCTGAACATGATCTCAGAATAAAACTAGGACATCTGTGTCATCCTGAGAAAAAAACAATGAAGTCATTTCTTTCATGTTAAGTCTTGTAACAGCACTTACGTGAAGTCTCTTAACAGTAATCTAAACTAGGAACTTGTTTATCAGTTAAAGATGAAACAGTGAGTGCTGCATGCTATGCAACCACTTACTAGGGCAGAAACAAAACACCTGATCATTTCAGGACCTGAAGTACGAGCAAGCAACTAATAATTTGTCACGTGAACATATCTAGCAAATCATTATCATTATCTAAGCAAGTTTTAAGCCATTCAAAATGGACAAGGTATAATGTACCAATCTCAATGTAATGTGATCATAAATGACCAAAAACAAAAGAAAGAGATAAAAATCTCACATTAAAATAATACTAGTTATCCCAAAACATGGTCAAACTTACCTCTTTCCCAAGAAGCTCACACATAGGCCTCTGATTTTTTAAAGCATCTTGAATAGCCTGAATCTGCATTGATACAGCAGATAAGACTGATTCCTCCAGTCTGTTAAATTCATCAAAACAACCCCAGGCACCGGATTTAACCAAACCTACAAAAATGCGGCCCATGGATTTGACATCTATACCCTTCAAATGAGAAATAGGAAAAATTAATAAAAAAAAAAAAACTTTTTTGAAAATGTGTCAGTTTGCAGGTTCGGTAATCAAGTTTATCAATACAAATCTGCATTTTGAAATAAACATTAACCACAGCACTTCAGTATATCATATCAAAAAAGAAAAACATAAGGAATACAATTTGATATACACAAACAAGTTTCAAGGATATGTAAGAATAACATTACCATCCTTTCAGATATCCAACTTTAAAGTAATACTTTTTAGGAATGTCATTTTATGACTGGCCTTCTTCATGGTGAGCAAACAACTGGGCTCATCCTCTTCATCAACAAAAATTAGGCAACTTTTCTTGGAAGCTCTCATACGCAGGAACACAACCACTTACTACAAGTACAAGTCACTGCAGCATTCACAAAATAGTATGTGCCAACAAAGGAGCAATCGAACTTCCATCAAATCAAGAAATAACAATGAAGATATGACAATTGCAATGCTAAGTAACAATTAGGTCCACAACTCTCTACTTGCTAGATTTCAAGGAAACTCCAATAGTTGTGGCAGGCTAGAGAGGACACCCAAGCATTTGAGAATAGTAGGAGGATATTTGGAACTTAACACATAGGGTACTCTTCTAGGACAACTGATAAGTAAGAATGCAGCTATTACATGAAACATTGAATAAAACACAGATCCTCTAAGGGAGATCTTTCTTAATCAGACTGTGCAGGACAAATAAGTCTGTGCCCCAAGCTTCAACTCAAACAAAGAAAAAAGGTTAAGGATAGCCTAAGACACTATGTCTGAAGCCTTTCTGGAGTAAGCTTGGAGTGGTGGAATTCCTTCCCTTTATCATTTAAAAAAAAATGTTATTCTATTTCTAGTGTTAGCCTTTGCCTCTCTCTAAATTCTCTCTAGCTTTTTATTCCTATCAGATAGGCTGAAACTTATAAACTGTAACACATCTAATAAACAGCAGAAGAAAAATGTTCTGCAGATGTTTACTTTGTTGTGCTCTACCTTTACCGCAACAATAAGTTCTTTTGTCAAAAGTTAGAGTCCTTCAAAACACTTTTGGATTAACTTTTTGCTCTGGTATATAAAGGCTAACAAGCAGAAATATGAAGCCTTAGGTATGACAGGGATTAGAGTTAGATAAGGGCTAGCGTGAGTTGACTGCCATTCAGGGACTGGCTCTTGCAAGATTTATGAATATTTATTTGGCTGACAGCAGTTTTGTGTCTCGTGAATGTGCTGGTTTCCAAGCTGTTTCAAGTGTCCAATCAGGGAGCTGACCTTTCTAGTCAATGGGTGAGTGAAAAATAACAGCCTAATTTGCTTGCTGTCTTTAAATGGTCCTAAGAACTCCCAGACTTCAGGCATCCATTCCTTTTAGTGCTGAACAAACTTTATTACATATTTGTAAGTGTTCAAAGTATAGCTTCAATACAGCAAATGTAATTTTACTCAACTCTAATTGCTGCAGTTATGGTTGCCAACATGTAGTACATCAAACTCTTACTGTAAAAATGTGCTGGGAGGCTCACTTAAATAATTATTTCAAAATCTTGGCTATGTTCAAGACTCATTATAAAACTGTCTTAGGTTCATACTAGGCTATCTGCCCAAGGGCATTTACAAGCCTAGCCCATAGTTTTGTGGCTTACGCCACCCCTTTAGTATGGGGAACTATACCCATTATTTTGCTGTGCCTCTGTCGAGCAGTGACACTGAGGTAATCCCTGGGGTATATCTGCGATCTCCCATCCATTGGTCAAGATTTCTCTTGAACAAGGCCAGCGAGGTGCTCTGCCTCACATATACCAGGATTTTATTCCACAGCATAGGGAGTCTTTGGGTGATGAATCTATCCCTCCAGCACGTCCTATTAATAGCCGTGTCGAGGTTTAAGTCTCCGCCCTTGTGGCTCTGACGGATCTAGATTTTTTGAGGTGAAGCATATTCATCAAATCTGGGTTTGACATGGCCTTGTATGTTAGGCAAAGGTCACCTCTGAGCAAGCGGTAAGCGACTGAATAGAGCTGGAGTTCTTTCAGTCGGGCAGCATAGGACAGATGTTTGAGACCCTTTATCCTTTTGGTGAGGAACTTTTGTGGCCTCTCCAGCTGCTGCAAGTGTCGGGTCAGATACATTCCGAATGGGGCATTGTACTCAATCATTGGTCTGATGAGTGATGAGTATAGGGAGACTATGACCTCCCTTGATCTAGATGAGAATCCCTTCATGATAAGGTGGGCAATGTAGAAGGTCTTCCTAACTACTTTAGCTACATGGTCTTCCTAACTACTTTAGCTACATGGGTGTCGAATGACAGACTACTATCAACTTATTCATTCAGTCTGCCAAGAGACCTGCATGAAATAATTAATGTGAATAAAAAATTACTGCAAAACCATTGTCACCATGGACAAATTTTATAGTACCATAACAAACACACTTACTTTCCTCTATGAACTAATTCAGGACAGATACAATCTAAGGTTTTGGGCCATTAACTTTTTAAGCCAGCAAAGAAGGGCAGTGCAGACTTTACCTGAACAAATCCACAACCATAACCAATGCTAAGTCCCTAGACTACATTGAAACCAGTTAAGAGAAATCCTATTCACAATATACTAAAAATAATGGCCATATACAAATCTTCTAGCAGAAATGCAATGCACTTCACAAACGGCAAAAGTTGATAAGAGAAAAAGGAAAAAGGCAACAGAAATGGCTAAGAATTACAAAACATTTATTAAAAGGAGAATTTACAACATATAATTTGTGATAAATTACCTCATCACAGTTGAAAACCAGGACCTGCCTCCCAAACAGTCCTGCAAGTGCTTTTACAGATTCAGTTTTGCCAGTTCCAGCTGGTCCATACGGGTTGCCTCCAAGTCCCATCTTCATAGCCTGGGTAAGTGTGAGGTAACACTTGTCTGTGAGCGGAGTATGAACTAGTTTTGGAGCATTGCCCTGTAAAGAAACAGGTAGAGACATTGTGTCTCCTGCATCAGCAAAATAAATAAGTAATCACACCACAAACTAATAAATATTCCAAGAAAACAGAAATCATATGAAGCAGACAAAGTTATACTGCCTACAAGCACAGGTATCAAACTTGGACTGTTTGAGTCAACTTGATATAATCTAAATGGCATTTATCTAGAGACAGGCTACCATCCATAATATATCAGAAAATTATTGCACTGTATGTTACACTGTCCAGGCTACAAAAATAAATGTAGTACAAAAACAGTAAGAATAAACTGTAAAGTCTATGCACATATGTAAAAAAAAAAAAAAAAAGTAACGAGGGCAGGTTCCTTTCATCCACACAGGCATTTGTACCTCCTGCACTTTCAAAACAAATACAAAGCAGTTTAAAGAAAACACAAAAGCAGAAAAGAGAGAATTCTAGCATTCTTCCTTCCTTTTGGTCAAGCTTATCTAAGTTATATATTGGTTCGGGGTTTAAATTAAAGCAAACTTCTTTGTGTTTTCTGCAGAACATTTTGTTTTCAACAGACCGTTTTCCTTGCCTTATTAAATACTCCAGTCATCTGTGAGTGTGGTATTAAATAATGTGGAATTGGCAAGCTGAAATCAAATAGGCTGCATTTCAATTACTTCAAGTAAACCAAACTGCTCCGTAGGACAAATATATTGTAAAGGAAAGGTATTATACAAAAATGCTTAATCAAAGAGAAGTACGGTTCTTTAGATCATGAACACAAACAGATAAATACCCACCAGATCACTTAGTTTATGAGCAGGCTCTCTAAAGTGGCTACATGCTGGGACTTCCTCTTCTGACATCCCCGGCTCAGCACAGTTGAACAAGTTCTCTCATTCCATGGTGAGGGGTGCGCCATGCTCTTGTCAGTTTATATTATGACACCAGGTGCCAATGCTGCAGCAAGACAATCTTATGTCCTAAGCAACATACCCATTTGGGGCCTCGCTGTCTTTAAGTGATTGTGAAGGAAAACCCTTAATGACAGCTTAACAAATTCTACCATTTTCAAACAGTCATTAAGCAATTCGATCTGTGACCACATAGCATCTTATAAAATGACTATCAGTCCCTCCCCGCTAAAAAAAGAAAAGAAAAAAAAACTAGCCTGACAGTTTACAATATGTCTATTAAGCAATCACAGTTATGACCACTCACTGGCAGCTTGTATGTTTTTTTTTTTTTGTTTTTTTTTTTTAACTTTTTTAACATAGATGAACATAATGGAGACATTTCAGAAAACAAGAACTGGAAGCAGCTACAAATCTGATGAAGTGAGCTTTACACTAGCATTTCACTGAACAGTTGTGTCTAACTAAATGCAAAATCAAATAAAATTAAGCCACCTGGAAAAGTTTGCTTGGCCACATTAAGCCTTCTAGAACAAAAGAGATGAAGAGTTCTTAACTTTTCTGAAGTCCCACTCACTCTTCAAGTTAACTTTTGGTCTCACAGTACATATCCAAGATATATGGATCTCTGTCCCCATCAACGATTGTGCCCTCATAAAAATAACTGAGAGTTGAACAGGCTACTTTAAAAACAGTTCTGCTGACACTCTGAGGAGAAAATTTAAGTTAGTTCTTACAGGCATCAAATAACATAATTTACAAAAGTATAGTGGGAGGACATCTCTATGGTTTCCAAGTATGCAAAAGTCTAGAAAGTTTAAGAATGTTTCATGAAAGTGTCTGCCAAGCAGACAGAGTATTTTCCGAAGGTAGACCATAAATGCTAGAGGTGTGATGGGAAGGAAACAGGTAACTGGGAACATGTTTGTTGTTAGTGTAATGAGTTGGAAGATTTTAAAAATTCTCTACACAGTGCTTTGTCGGAAATACTGTGGGAGCACATAACTAAGGCAATGATTCTTTTGAGATGGAATATAGTATCTGAATTGTCTAGGTAAAATACTAATGCTACTGGCTGCCAAAAAGCAATTACTAAAAAATGAAAATCTAAACCAACTGTAATTGAAGTTCCAAATACTGTTATCTGAACCAGTGAAGGCCAAAGATACCAATGACCATCCAGAGGAAGAGACTGACAGATGCAAGACCTGGGTTCGAACAGACTGCAAAGATAGTATTAGGTTTTCATCGTCATACATTCACATACAGACACAGATCTATATGTACAGTGTGTTCTACAGTAACAAAGGCTCTTTGTGATAGTTGTATGACTGTTGGGATCATTTGGATCATCCACTTCACTGCAAATGACTCTAGTCAACAGATACTGCAGCATAAATTCTTCCACGAGTGTTACATTTCAGGTTCCGTGGTAGATGGTGTGCTAATGCTTGTCTAATTGCTGCTTTTTTTGCTAGTCTACTTGAATTACTTGTATTGCTGAAAAAATACTTTGGCTAGAGCAGTGATGGCGAACCTATGACACACGTTACAGCAGCATAAATTCTTCCACGAGTGTTACATTTCAGGTTCCATGGTAGATGGTGAGCTAATGCTTGTCTAATTGCTGCTTTTTTGCTAGTCTACTTGAATTACTTGTATTGCTGAAAAAATACTTTGGCTAGAGGAGCGATGGCGAACCTATGACACACGTCTCAAAGGTGACATGCCACAATGTTTTGGGTGACACACCAACGTTCACTAACACCAAATTTACCAAAGAAACTGAATGAACAAAAATACAAGAAATATGTGACCCTACACTTATCTCTATTAAAACTCAGCAATAAAAAAATAATTAATTGATGTTAAATCAAATGCAATGTATTCAATATTTTTTTCAGTTCAATTCAAAATTACTGTGTGGAGGTGATTTTTTTTGGTGCACTGCTTTAAGCCCAATTATCAGTGCACATATCATTTTCTCTATTGCATGTCACTGTTTTTATCTTTTACTTTTATAATACATAGCAGCACACATGATTGGAATTTATTTTGTTTTAAATAAATGCATATGTAAAGAATTGTTTCTTTTTTTGTTCGGGGGGGGGGGGGGGTTGGACACGCCAGCAGAGTCAGGATGGGCATTTTCTGAATTTTTGGACACGCTGAGCCAAAAAGGTTCACCATCACTGAGCTAGAGTTTCTTTTTCATTTTCTAGATACAAAATAAAACATTATTCTACTTTTGGATCTGGATCGAGCTACAGTGATCCATGTACAGATATTGTGCAGAATGGACTACTGCAATGCTCCTCAATTTGAACTGTTAGATAGGAATCAAGTGTGGTTGCACAGGGTGCGTACTTTGAGATTACTAAGAATTTGCACTGTTTTCTCATTACACCCTTGCTGCAGGATCTCACTGGCTGCCAGTCACCCTCTGGTCCAAGTATAAGATATTCCTTCTGAATTACTGGGCCTTGCACATCCTAGAGCCTGTTTATTTAAAAGGGTTTTTGGTTCCTTCTATACCTGTGTTATCAATTAAGGGTGTGAAGATGCTGGCTCATCTGAGAGCCTGATTAGAAACCTCAGGCAGGCTATCCTTTCCTTATCTTGCCCCAGACAATTGAAATCAACTATATTTTTGATTTGGGCATGCAGTAATAAGACTGTCCCTTCAGGTAGCCCTTGAAATTTCATCCTTTACTTGTTTCTTTATTTTTGAAGTGTGTTTTTAAACTCTGTGTATGGAACTATATACATTTTAGCACTTTTTTAATATTCTACCCATGTTTATTTTTTAGATACTTTCCAAAATGTTGTTTAATTTTCTAAATTGCAAAATGCTTATTGGGTAGGCATTTTAATATAAAAAATGCCATATAAATAAAAGCACTGCAGAAAATTCTCAATAGTGATGCTCCCAAGAAATCTGCTGTTAGAAAGGGATAATTAGTCGGACATACATAATACAGCAGGATAAATACAAGAATCAATCAGGGGAGGTTAAAGATATTTGGAAGGGTGACTTGAAAAGAAATTTATAAGAAAACAATGGCAGGACATATGCATGGCTCCCAAGTGTGCAACAAGGTTTAAGATTTTTGCTTGGGAGTGTTTGCATAGATATTTTTATACCCCAAACAGGTACCAAACAATTTTTCCTCAGGTAGGCAGAAATGTTAGAGGTGTGATGTGGAAGAAAGCGGCAACTAGGAAATGCTTTTTGGTAGTGTAATGAGCTGGCAGATTTTAAAGAATTCCCTACACAATAATCTCTCAGAAATATTGGGGAAGCAAATGGCTGCAACTAAGGAAATTATTATTTTGAGCCGAGACACAATCTAAACTGTCCAGACGTAGTAAGACCTTCATACATTTAATTCTACTGGCTACCAAAAAAGCAATTACTAGAAAATGAAAATCAAAAATCAAACCAACTGCATTTGAAGCACTGAATATTGTAAAAGAGACAAAAGATAGTTAGAAAAGAGACTTCCAAGATGGCTGCACATTGAGTAAACAGCATAACTCTAGCTCACCCAGTGCAAAAACAGAAACTTAGCAGAGACAGCCAGTGTACCTGGTTTCTAGGTAAATTTCAGTAACTGGCTAGTAAGTGTACTGCCTGGATGTCAGGAAAAAAGAAATAGAGAGGACATGAAGGAAAATCAGCTACAAAAGTCGATGAAAAAAACACTAAATGGGAAGAGTACTGCGGTTGTTCAGCAAAAAGCAGTGCAAGCTTCAGAGAGGACTTCCAGTAACCTACAGGAAAATATATGGCAACTGCACACTGAAGATGTATATCAACTCAAAGAATTAAAGGTTGGAAAAAAAATGGAAGAAGCTTTAGAGAGATATTCAGATAAGGTGGTAAAACAAACTCAGAGATCGAAATGACGTAAAGGGTACCTGAATATGAGACTGCACAAGAAGAGAAGTTTCAAAAAGTAATAGAATTAGAGGACAGAGCATGAAGGAAAACCTGAGATTTTCTGCTGTACCTGATAAGCTGGAAGGAAAAGACTGTATTAATTTCATGAAAGCACAAATAAGTGACTGGACTGGTATTCCATAACAGGAATTGTCAACTGAATGGGCGCATTGTGTGTTATGCTCCAAACCTGTCTATTAGAAAACAACCTAGAACTCTAATGGTAAAGATGAAATATTACTAGCAGAAGGAGTTGATTCTGACAAAACTGTGGCAGAAGGACAAAGTACCAAAAGTGGGAGACAGCAGTGTTTGTGGAGAATGACTACTGATTGTACATTAGGCAGAAGAGGAGTAAATGTATTCAATTATTCAGGGAAAATAGAGGGGATGGCGTGGGATTCAAACTGTTGTATCCAGCTGTCTTCAAAATATTTTCCCCTGAAGGAACAAAATAATTTTTTTGATGAAGTACATACTAAGAAAGAAATACAGAAGTTTATCCAACAAAAAGTGAGCAGTATCTTCCTTAATTAATTAATTACACAAATTAACAAAATATTTTTTTATATACATATTCTTATATTTACATTGCATAAAATATATTTTTATAGTGTATACTATATATCCCGAGTATGTCTTAGGTGAGTTTTTATTTTTTTATTTTTATTTTATTCCATTTTTACTTAATTTCAATGTACTGCTGTTTGGCATAGTGTGCCTTGATGTTGTATATGTTAGCCCTTTTTCAAATGCCAGCCCTTTAATGTTTAATTTGTTTAATTTGTGTAATTAGTTAATTAAGGAAGATACTCCTAGCCAATGATTTTGGAGCATTATGTATTTAATGAGGACTATCTGAAAATGGTGGTAGATTCTGAAGAAGTCTCCGGAGGGAGACGAAAGCGCTCAATCTTTGTTTTTTCAAAATATTTTATTTTGTGTACGTTTTTTCGGTGTAATAAAACGCTTTTTTACCTTTATCAGATTCCTGGGACTAATTTAGGACCATTCTGGTCCTCGAACACTGAGACGACCTTTATTGTACCGGAACTGCGCATTGAGTGGGTGTTTTGTGGACATTTCACTTTTTGGTTACTAGTTGAAGAATTTGTTGCTGCTGTTTCCAGATACGAGGAGTCTGGTTTCGATGGAGAACAGCACTATGCTTAACGAACTACCCAGGGTTATTCAGACCCATTCCCAGGCCGATATAGTGTTGTCTGGATCTGCAAATGAAATTCCTTGTGCACAGAGCAGCCCGAGAGGGGCGGCGGTTACACCAATGACGTCAGACGCTCAGAGTGAGCAAGCTGGGGGTGAATTACATCCAGAAAACCGGCGTGCGAGACCTAATGGTGGTCAAGGACATATTAATCAACAAAAAAGTTATAGTGGACACCAAGTAACTGAATCTTATAAGGATATTGATTTTCATATGTGGTTAAATCAATCATTTAAATTTAATACCAAGGAGAAGAAGAACGAACAAGCAGTAAATTTGACATACAAGGAAAAGTGTAAGACTTTTAAATCATTGCTTCTTAAATATAAATCTTTGGCAGTAGAAAATTGGTACTTTGAGAAATGTTTAAAAGATAAGATAGTACCCAAAAGGACTTAGATTTAATAAATTTCCGAACAATGTATATGACGACAAAATGTTTTTTAAAGCAGTATGTGATATTTTCAATGACTCTGGGCTGGCATTACTAAAATTGATGATGAAACGTAACATTGAGGCCATGGAACAAATTAAAAAAGAAATTGATAGACTGTACAATTAAATTAATACAGATTTATTGTTTTCAATAGATGAATACAAACATATTTATCTTAGAGTTTTGCATGATGTTGACTATACTATTAATATGAACACTAATAGGAAGCTTAGGAAATTGGAGAGAGATTTCAATGAGTATGAAAGGGGGTTTGCTTATTGTAATGAAAATAAAAGCTATACAATGGGCAGAACTTCCAATACTTTTTATAACAATAGAAACAACAAGAGAAAGAATATGTATAGGGACTATTATGAGTACAGAGAAGCTGGTTTGGATAGACAGGGGAAGCAAAGTTTTTATGAATATAGCTCCTATGGACATGACCAACAGTTTTTTAATGGTAGTGATGGAGAAAATAATGAAAGAGTGGGTTTCCCTTTAGAAATGGAGGCATCCAGGAAGTCTGAGAGGTTAAGGAATCGGGCTCAACAATCCTCCTATACACAAGTTACGATGAACAACAATACCCAACATTTAGGGAGGATACGCAGATAACGGAAGATGCCAATCAAAGTATTACTGTAGACAGTACTGAAATAGATCCAATGGTTGAGTCAGACCAACAACACAATGATATTATTAGTTCATCTAATAATTTTAATATTTTCAACTACACTGATATATCTATTAATGAAACTTATTTTAACCTATTTACAAAAGGTTTTACTTTCGTTCCTATTAAAAAACCTAGAATTGAAAATATTTTATTAGATATAAAAATGTTTACACGTAAACTGAATTTTATACACATGTACAAGGATAGGGAGTTGCAGGACAGGGACAATGTTCTTGTTAGATCTAGTACCTACAACCCTCCACTTCAGTTTGAAATTTTGAATTTTGAGAGATGTGTCACTAACAGAATACGTAATGAATATAAAAAAGAGATTGAGATAGGTAAGAACTTGACTGAGGCTGAAATACATTTGTTAAATGAAATTAGTGGGAATGAAAAAATTCGGGTGATGAAACCAGACAAGGGTGGAGGGGTGGTTCTTATGGACAGATGGGATTATATTAGTAGAATGAAAGATATTTTGGATAATGAAAACTATTATGGACTGGTGACTAGAAATGAAATTAATATATCCTACAAGAAGACAGATTCAATTTTGGAAGACAATGTGTTACAAGGATTGATTGACATTGAATCATATAAATTTCTTAGAGTCCCTAAGCCTGTTATACCGGTTATTTTTGGTATACCAAAGGTACATAAATCACTACACAATCCACCCATGAGGCCTATAGTTTCATCGCAAGGGTCTAAGACACAACCCCTGGCTATTTATGTTGATACGAAGTTTAAAAATTTTTACAGTAAATACGAACACATTTTAGTTGATTCATGGGACTTTTTATATAAAATTGGTAAGAGTATTTACACAGATGATATAACATTTATTACGATTGATGTAAGGGATTTGTTTTCAGTGATTCCTCAGAGTGAAGGTTTGGAATGGTTTGAAGAAATGTTGATTGAAATGAATTTTTTAACGGGATGAATTTAAAGTTGTTTTAGAGTGTATTGAATTAGTTTTAAAATATAATTATGTTTACTTTCAGGGTGATTATTATCACCAGAAAGAAGGAATTGCCATGGGATCTTCATGTGCCCCCATATACGCAAACATTATCATGTTATTTTGGGAACGGAAATATGTTTTTAGGTCAGTATATAGCAAAATATTTTCGTTTTTTGGACAATATATTTGTTTTATGGACAGGGCCTTTTGATTCTATAAAGGAATTTATTCATTATATTAATCAAACAACAACATTTCTACAATTTACATATCAAGTGGGCAGAGATGAAATTCACTTCCTAGATGTAAAATTAAATAAATGCTATCAAAAGAAATGTTATAGGTCAAGTGTCTACAGGAAGGAACATTTTTCTAATGCTTATTTACATTTTGATAGTGATCACCCCTACCAATTAAAGAAAAATATTGTGAAAGGACAAATGATTAGGATGGCTGGGATGATCTCTGATGAGAGTGATTTTGTGAATGAAGTCAACAATGTAGAGAGAATGTTCCTTGAGAAAGGATATCCAATGGAACTTATTAATTCTATAAAAGAATACATCCTTACAGGTAGGGGTAATAGATATACCCCCCCTTTTAACTAGTGGGGGCAGTGTAGATTCCAGTCCTGTAGCAATTTTTCCAAAGAAGACCCACAATGAGCAGGAAAGTGGTAATATTGGTAATTCAAGTACAATACCATATCTGACCTTAACACACTATGGGGGTATGAGATGGTTAAAAAAGTGTATTAATGAGACCTGGGATTTGTTCATAAATGTATCTACTAGAACCAATGTGTTCCAAGGCAATATTAAATACAGTTTTAGAAGAAATAAGAATATTAAAAATTTGATTGAAAGAGAAAAGACTAATATAGAAGGGACTAACAAGAAATGTGGTACTTTTAGATGTGCACAGTGCTCTTATATAGCTGGATTAAAGGAAGTGAGAATACCTAGCCTAGATTTGACACTTAGGGCTAGAAGGTATAACAGTTGCTACTCAAAAGGGGTAGTTTACCTAATATTTTGTCAAGCATGCTGGAGCTACTATATAGGGAAAATTGAGCGCCATCTCAGATCTAGAATTTATGAACATATCAGGGACATTAACAAGCACAATGAGAATAATGCTCTATATAGGCATGCTTTGACTTGTAATATGGCTGATTACAAATTTTGGATTATAGAGGAGGTTGCTCACCCAGATAGGGGTGGTGACTGGGAGACCCTTTTAGAGTATAGGGAAATGATTTGGCAGTTAAGGCTCGATGCATGCTGTGGTAAGGGCCTTAATGACCACATTTCTATCACTCCAGCACTCAAATTGTTAGCTGCAGATCCAAAGATTAAAAATAAAGTGAAAACAAGATGATAGTACTACTATGTGCCCCCTTCTTTTAAGATTTCTTTAAATCAATTTTTAAAATCAATTTTTACATAATATATTTATTATATTTATTTATTAAATTATATTTTATAAATAAAATATTCATGTATTTATTCTATTTATTACGCATTCTATATATCTACGCTGGAGAGCAGATGCACCCCCAGGTCTCAATGATAAGGTGCATATCAAACCATTTCTCAAAAGTAGGAGGTTGCGTAGAGTGAAGTAACCAAAGGTTATTAGGATTTAAATATACAGACTTGATTATTGACTTCAACATCATGAATTAACTATTTAATTACAACTCAGTTGAAGTAATGTCAATTTTAAGAAGCTTTTAGTATGAGATGGCTTATAGATGACACTCTATGTGTGATACTTTATGCAGAGTTTCAATATAATGGAATTTTAATAAATAAATATGTAATCGAAGAACACTCTTTTTGAGTATATCACAATATTTCATAATAAGTCAGGTGAACACATTGCACGTAAATTGTATCTGCCCAGCAACAGTATATAACTAAAGCTAGGACTGTGCATTATTTGAGCAGCTTAGATTGTGGACAAGTTATTTTTAATTTGTGAATATAGGGAGTTTCTGTATAACTAATAATGCCTTTTATATATATAAAAGGCTCTCAATGATAATTTTAATATATTTGGTGTTTTTCTATATTAGACAAATACATGTGATGAATTTTTAGTTGTAGAAAAAATATATATATATTTTTAAATAACGCTTATGTTTTTATGAAATTTCAAGAAGTATTGTTTTTGCGACAGGTGTATGAATTACATATCTATTGTTTCTGCCTAGTGCAAGTTTAAAATCAGATTTTGGATTGTACTTGCTACGAACGTTTTGGAATGCATGCAGATCACACTTCTACTAGGTGGCTATTGATAGTAACTGCACTCCGAAACACTGCCCATTTTATATATGAACATTTTTTGCACAATACTCATGATGTTTGTATGCTAATACACTATGATTTACAACATAAGTAATTATGAGTTTTCATGCAAGTCTTATGAGTTATGATCAGTTTAAAGCTGTTTTAAAAAATGTATATGCAACAATGGGTTATGAGATGTGAATATCACTTTAAATCTCAATATGTTAGACTTGTGACCAATGAGATTGTATGGTGGGCTTTTTAAATTAAGTGAAATTTTGCTTGTTTGTACTAAGAGTCTGAAGAAGCCTGTTGGCGAAAGCGCTTACTCTACTTGTTATTAAAACGTTTTTTACCCTACTCAGAAGTATACGTTGTTTTTCGTATTTGGAGTTATTCATTTTGCAGTGTTGGATACGTTTTATTGTCATCAGGGATCAACGTGGATGGTGTTTGAACAAAAAGAAAGAGTAGTGAACTATATTAAAGAACATAGAGTTCAAATTGCTATGCTGAAGGAGACACACTTGGAAAGAAATGAACATGTGAATTTGATAAAGAAAGGTTTTCAGGATGGTTATTCAGCAGAATACCTGGGGCGGAGGAAGACAGAAGTACTTATATTAATTGCAAGAGGTGCTCCAGTAGAGGTAAAGAGGATAAAAAGACAATAATGGTAGATTTGCAGTACTAAGGGATTACTGGCAAGGGAGGAGGATTACACTGGCATAAATTTATATTCCACTGAAAACTAGTATAATGCATCTTAAAAATTTGTGACAGAAATAATCAGCTTTCACTAAGGAATATTATTTATAGGTGGGGACTGAAATTTGATTTGCAACAGTGAAGATGTGCCTGGGAGCCCAGAAGGAAAATATAACAAATGAAGGTAAATTTGTAAAGAAATTTATGAAAATATTTGGCATGGAAGATGTGAATTCAGTAATAGGAGTTTGGAGTGAATTTACATATTCCCCAAGATACAAAACGGGGCTTTTAATTGATGGTCTTGATACGCAGCCAATAACTATTTCGGATCATGTGCCAATAAGAACTAAAATAAAAACACAGGGTAATGAAATGAAAATGGGACACTGGTGCTTTCACACCTACCTGTTGAAGAGAGAGGAATTTACAGAATGTGTAGTGGAAATTATTCCGGAGCTATTACAGAACATAGAAATTTCTTCTGAAAATATAACTAGGGAGTGGGATAAAATTAAAGTGGAGTTTAAAAATAGAGTGGAAATAAAACACAGGAAGATATGCCTAAGAAGTAACAAGCATTATTTAGGGGGAGTGACAAATGTTAAAAGTATTGCAAAATATTGGGAATCTCACAGAACAAGAGGAGGAGCAACCACAGAATGCTAAACAGAAAATAAAGGATTACCTTGTTAATATACATGAGTTTAGAAAGACTGCTGTTAAGCAACTGTTTTGATATCTCCAGAGCACAAAAATCTTTAGCACAATGACTCAGGCAACAGATAGTAGAAAGGGTCACCACTAATAGAGAGCCTATAACAAGGTAGATAACAAGGGATCGTGTAGAAGTATTAGACATATTTTGGAAATTCTATGAAAGTCTGTATAATGCAGAGAAATATGGAAATCAAGAAAAGGTACAAATGGGGATGTTTATGGAAGAATTAAATAAGCCAAGGTTAGAGGGAGAGGAGGCTCAATTATTGACAGGTAGGAGGAGATGAGATAAAAATGGTAATGTATAATCAATCCACAGGAAAGTCCTCAGGAATAGATGGCATTCCTGTGGAAACTGGGAAGCTAGGAGGGAAAAACTGATAAAGATCTGGAAGGTTTTATTTACCAGCATTTTAAGAGAAGTGCCAACATCCTGGAAGAAAGCAGTGGTAGCTGTAATACATAACGAGGGTAAAGATTCATCAGGTCCAGCTTCATACAAGCTCATTTCAATACTAAACGATGACTATAAAGTATTTATGTCTAAAATGGCTAAAAGAATGGCAAAAATGATGCCAAAATTGATAGATATGGATCAATGTGGTTTTGTGGAGAGGAGGCAAACATTTGACAACATTAAAGGAACACTGATGATACAGAGGGAAGCAGAATGTAAGACAATACCATTGTTGTTGGTGGATCTTGATTTGCATTTCCTGAAAAATGATAAGGCTGATTAGGAGGATATATGAGGGATCAGAAGCAAAAAATTAAGTGGGTGGGGTCCTCTCATGTAATTTCTGCTTGAGCAGAGGAAACAGGCAGGGGTGTTCTCTCTTCCCTTTGTTATCTGCATTATATTTAAAACTACTTATATTTAGAACTAATGGCAAAGAAAATAAGGAACTCAGAAATACATGGATAAAACTGGTATGCTACTCAAGATAAGCTGGCTCTATTAGCAGATGATATTACTTTATAACTAACAAAACCAGAAAGGGACATTACAGTGTTTTGGAACATTTTGAGACAGTTACAAATATTTTCAGGATACAAAATTAATGAAGCTAAAACAAAGGCAACAGAAGTAAATTATGGGCGCACACACACAAACTGGTTCAGCAATATCCATATTTATGGGGACATGACAAAATGATCTATTTAGGAGTATGGATTAAAAATAATTATGGTGTGGCAGCTAAGGATATGTGGGAAGAGACTAAGCAAAAGATAATACAAAAACTGAGAAAATGAAAGCTCTGTTATATGGATATCAATAGTAAGATACAAGCAGTTAAAATGGTTTAGTCCCCTTAGCCTTACACCAGGAATATTTTTTATCAACCAAAGGAGAAATTGTGGACAGCAATTAATAAAGAGCTGAAGGATTTTATCTGGGAGGGGAAGACTGCAAGAGTCAAGTGGGATGAGCTTATTCTTCCAAAAGGACAAGGCAGACTGGCATTACTCGATTTGAAGGGGTATTTCAGAGCAGCACAGTTAAGGGTCCTTGTGATAATGTGAAGTATTGCCAGCTATGCCCGAGGAAATAGGACAGTGGATGTGTAACATATGCCAGCATAGCTAGCTGGAGTTTTGTAAAGAATTACATGTTACTTTCATATCAACTGATTTGTACAGGTGCTTGTGTTGAAAATGTATTTGCAAAGCTGCTTGTGTTAAAAATGTACCAACAGTAGGTCCTGCTGGACACAAAAGAAATACACCTGTATGTTAGATTTTACTATAACTACTGAACTGAATACATTGTAACAGAAGATACTGGAAGAGAAGAGGTTAATCTCAGTGCAGCTAACTTTGAAAAAAATAAAGCTAAACGGAGAATTCAGCAAAACACCAACAAAGCAACAAACATTAACCCACACAGGATATATTCACAATGCAGCCTTTATTCACCAAAATAGGAGCACTTTATTCAGTAAGCACTTTCATCTTACTAATGACTTCTTCAGACTGAATAAAAATTCTTCTTACCAACTTCATATATACTTAATTTTCATTAATTAATTATTCAATTAGAAAACAATTTAAAAAATAAAACACATTATTTAAAGCAACAATACTCTAAAACACTAACTTTGAAAAAATAGTCTGAAATTAAATTACCTGGTTTAGGCCATAAAATTGCATACCTTAAGGATGAATTAATTGCTACCAGGGTAAGTGGAAGTTTTGAAATGGTTTTACAGCTTACAGATGTTATAACACGTTAGCAAAGCTCTGTGTGTGTGTAGTATGACATATATGTCACAGATTCTGGCTCAGTTTCGAGTAAAGTGGGCAGTGTGGGAAGCACATTCAGATGACCAGATGTATGTGATGCCATTCTGTAATCCAGTACTGAAATGATGTTTTAATAGTAGAGGAGACAGAAGTCTCTGAGCAGTTTGTGAAACCTGGCAAGAAGGAAGACCACTCATCCACATTATCATGCCTTGGTCTAGTAAGTGAACTAGGGAACACTAATCCTTTGGGCAGTCAGGAAAATTTAGTGAGATTAGTTTAAGTATGTTTATTGTAAAAAGAAGTTATGTCTTACCATAACGTTCCATCTGTGTTGTTGATCTTCTTTCATTCATCACCGATGGGTTCGGTTCTGAGCCCCCAGTCCCAAGTTGGCCTAATACCAAGCTTGCTCCAGCCAAAAAATTCATGAGATAAGCTACCCATAATGCCCTTCTCCCTGTTACCTCAGATCGAGTTTGCCCATCTTGTATTAGCAAAGCAGAGGCCATTTCTGCCCAAATGCCCTAACTCACCACTTGGACTCAAAGTATCTTCCAGAAGCCTTTGGAGGGGGAAGGAGGGTGGGAAGTGATGAATGAAAGAAGATCAACAACACAGATGGAACGTTATGGTAAGACATAACTTCTTTATCTGATGATGTTGATCTTCTTTCCATTCATCACTGATTGGACAGAATACCAAGCTACATTGTGTTCCTTGGGTGGCCCTTATGGAAGAATGTTCCTGAGCACCATTGAAGGCAGCTCTCCCTCTGGAGACCACATCCAATTTGTAATGATTAATAAGCGTGTGGGGGTTAGCTCATGTGGCTACTGCACAAATATCATCCATAGAGGCTCTCAAATGGAAGGCTACAGACTTTGCCATAGATCTGGTAGAGTGGGCTTTAACATTCTGTGGTATAGGTGTTTTTGCAAGTGAATAGATGTAGTGTAAGCAGTCCCTTAGCCATTTAGATAAAGTGACCTTGGAGACAGAATTTCCCATTCTAGGTACAGAGAAGGAAATGAAAAGTTGGTCAGTTTTATGTATTGCTTTGGTTCTGTCTAAATAAAACCTCAGTTGCCTGTGTACATCCAAAGAATTTAGAAAGTATTCCCCTTTATTAGTAAAATTTGAAAAAAATACTGGCAAATCAGTGGCCTGATTGATGAAGAAATCTGAAATAACTTTGGGGAGAAAAGATGGTTTTGTCCGGAGTGATACTCTGTCCTTGTGGAAGATTAAATCGGGCACTTTAATGCATAAGGGCTGAAGCTCCGAAATTTGTCTTGCTGATGCAATGGCTACCAAGAAAAGGGATTTCCAAGGTAAACATTTGAGGTCACACTTTGCTGCAGGTTCAAAAGGAGGTTGAGTTAAGGATTGAAGAACTAATGTGAGGTTCCATGGCTCTATAGGTTGTCTGACTGGAGGCCTAATGTGAGAGATCCCTTTAAGAAAGACTTTGCATAACCAAAGAGAGATGAGGGGGAATTATCCAACCCATCTTGAAAGTTAGGGATAGCCGCTAGATGTACTTGTATGGTAGAAGCTGCAGCTCCATCTTCAAAGAATTTTGACAGATATTGTAAAACTGCTGCAACTGGAGCAGAGTACGGGTCTAGCCTTCTTTTCTTAGGCCAGATAGAGAACCTCTTCCATTTGTCTAGATATAATCTTCTGGTGGATGGTTCGTGTGAGGCCAGGATAATGTCTTGTACAGGTGAGGGAAGGTTATCCTGCCTGGCGATTAATGGAAATGGAGAAACCAAGCTGTCAACTTGAGACTGGATAGGTTTGGGTGATTCAATCCTTGGGGGGGTCAGAAATTAGGTCTGGAAAAGGGTCCAGAATTCACAGTCGACATAACAGATGAGGCCGAAGGAAGGGGAACCAAACTTGTGGAGGCCAAATGAGGGCTATGAGGATCACTTTTCATTTCAACCTAATAGCTTTCTTTATGAATTGGGGAATCAGAGGAATGGGGGGACAGGCATATAGCAGCCTCGTGGACCAATCATAGAGCAGAGCGTCCCTCTGGGACTCCCCCTGTGGGGAGAATAAGGCAAAATAGCTGCTGCATTTGTTTGATGGGGAGACAAATAGGTTGCAGCACGGTTGGCCCCAACGGCTGAAAATTGTTGCCGCTACATCGGGATTAAGGGACTACTCGTGAGGCAGGAGAATACATCTGCTCAACTTGTCTGCAACCACGTTGGAAGTCCCAGGGATATGCACTGCTATCAGAAAGCGGTTGGAAACTATCGCCCACTGCCAAATTCTCATGGCCTCTCTACACAGGGAATAGGACTAGGTTCCTCCTTGCCTGTTGATATACCAGACTACTGAGATGTTGTCTGACTGAATTGTGATCGTTCCAGAAGAACAGATTGGAATGCTTGCAATGATAACAGCACCACTCTCAGTTCCGGAACGTTGATGTGCAGGTTGACCTCCAAAGCAGACCATGTGCCTTGGACTGTCTTTCCCTGGAAATGCCCCCCCCCCACCCTATCAGGGAAGCATCTGTGGTCACAATGGCCTTTAGTTGGGGGGATGGAAGGAATGGCTCAAAAGTTCTGTGTCTGGCCTCATCCACCAAAGTCCTACTTGCAACAACTTGTTATCTGAATTTGAAAGTACAAAGGGTGGAAATTCGGAAACCATTGAGATAGCAGAAGCCATTGAAGTATTTGCATATGCAGTTTTGCAAAAGGCACTATAGGTATTGTAGCTGCCATGGATCTTAAAACCTGAAGAACCCTCCCTTGCTAAGGTTTTTTTTTTTTTTTTTTTTTTTTTTTACCAGAGTATCACCCGGAGCTGCAGCCTCAATCTCTGGTCTGTCAGCTGGGAGAGAGACCAGACAAGAAAGTACAGTTGTGTACACCTACCATAAATGTATATGTTCGAGTGTCTTCACTGTTGCAGTCATGACTGTAGGGTTCTCCCCTGCCGGCAGGCAGCCCTCGGTCGGCCAGAATCCCAAAGTCTGGGTCCGGCGTTGGCTGTTCAACTATGCTCCCTGACGTCAGAGCGCCAGGAGTATAAAGCTGACAGCTGACACCATCTTCTCCAGTTTTTCTTGCCCCAGATGTCAGGAGTCCCAAAATGAAAAAGGTCCCATAACCTTTGCAAACACACCTCAGAAGAATGGTGAAAAAAGGAAATACACAAAAGTAAAAATAAGAGGGGACAGGAGGTAGGGAAACCCCCGACTGCAACAGTGAAGACACTCGAACATCTACATTTATGGTAGGTGTACACAACTGTACTATGTTCATCGTGTTTCACTGTTGCAGTCATGACTGTAGGGTAGAATCCCAAAGCTGAAAGAAAGGGAGGTGGTCATAAAGAGGAAGGGGCAGCTAAAGGGCCCTGCAAGACTGCAGAGGCAAAGCCTGCCCTAGACTTAGAGTAGAGAGGTAGACTGTAGTGCTTAGAAAAAGTATGCACTGAACTCCAAGTTGCAGCCTCCAAAATGTCCTTGGTAGGAACTCCCCTGGGGAAGGCCGCAGAAGTGGCAGCAGCTCTGGTGGAATGAGTCCGTATACTCCCTGGGATTTGCTTTCCATGGTGAGAATAACAAAATCTGATTCCATGAGCAATCCATTTAGAAATGGTCTGTTTTGAAATGGCTTTACCTTGGGAACTTGAAGCATAAGAAACAAACAATTGTTCTGATTTTCTGATGTCCTTGGTTCTGTTCAGGTAAAAACGTAGTTGCCTGTGTACATCCAAGGAATGTAAGATCCTTTCCCCTTTATTTTGAGGAGTGGGGAAAAAGGTTGGCAAGTGAATAGTTTGATTTAAAGCCACTTTGGAAACCACCTTAGGCATGAAGGTATGATTAGTCCTCAAAGATACCCTGTCTTGATGAAAAATAATATAAGGATCCACAGCCATAAGAGCTTGTAACTCTGAAACTCTCCTGGCAGAGGTTAGGGCTAACAGGATAGCTGTCTTCCAAGATAAAAACTTGATGTCAGAAGAGGCAGCAGGCTCAAAAGGAGGCAAGGTTAGTTTTTCCAAAACATAGTTGAGATCCCAAGCAGGAATGGGAGGAGATCTAGGAGGTCTTAAGTTCTTAGCTCCTCTGAAAAACTGTCTCATGAGCTGGTGGGAAAAGATGGGAGGGTCTGTATTATAATGAGCAGAAATAGCAGAGGCATGTATCTTAATGGAAGAGAACGAGAGACCCTTATGTAAGAGATCTGTCAAGTAAAGTAAAATTAAAGTAATGTTAGGAATAAGAGGATCAGAATCCTGAGCCTGCATCCAGGAACAAAATCTTTTCCATTTTCCTGCATAAGATTTTCTAGTGCTAGGACGTCTGGCTTCTAAAATGACATCCATAACCTGCTTGGGCAGTAAAGAAGAAATCAAAGGCCCTGGATTAACCAGGCCACCAGGCTGAGAGTTCTGACATGAGAGTGAAGAACCTGACCCTGATGTTGGGACAGAAGGTTCGGAGACTGAGGTAAAACCCAAGGGGGCTCCAGGCATAGGTTTTTTTAGAGTTGGATACCAAAACTGCCGAGGCCAATTTGGAGCCAGCAAGATTATCATCTTGGGCTTGTCCTGTTTTATCTTCAATAAAACCCGTGGAAGAAGAGGAAGAGGCGGAAAGGCATATCCTGAGAGGTTCCTCCAACTGAATGATAGGGCGTCCACTTTCCAAAATTCTCTGTGGAAAGTTCTGGTGCAAAAATTCTGTAGTTGATGATTGAGATGGGATGCAAAGAGGTCTATGTGAGGACATCCCCAGACTGCTGTTATCATCCTGAATATTTTGGTGTCCAGCATCCACTCGTGTGGATCCGAAAGGTTTCTGCTCAGACTGTCTGCCAGGAAGTTTTGTTTCCCTGGTAGAAACTGAGCTTGAAGATCCAGATTGCAGGCTAGAGCTGTGTTCCATAGATCCATGGCTAGTCTGCAAAGGGGGTAGGAATGGGATCCCCCTTGCTTGTTTATGTACCACATAACTGTGGTGTTGTCTGTCCGTATTAGCAGTTGTCCTGATTGTAAAAGATTCCTGAAGGCCAATAGAGCTTTCTGAACGGCTAACATTTCCTTTAAATTGATATGCAGGTGCTTCTGATCCTTTGTCCAAAGGCCCTGCAAACAATTGCCCTGAAAATGGGCTCCCAAAGCATAATCCGAGGCGTCCATGGTTAGAATCTGAGTGGCAGGAGGCAGACGGAAGGGTTTCCCTTTGTTTAGAGCACATGCCCTGGACCACCAAAGAAATTCCTTTTGAAGGCAAGGAAGGACGGAGATCAATATGTCTAAACTGTGGCAATGCTGAGACCATACACTTTTTAGGTACCACTGTATTTTCCTCATGTGTAGTCTTGCATATGGTACGAGAAGGATGCAGGAGGCCATGTAACCCAAAGCCTGCAGGAATTTCCTTGCAGATAGTTGAGTTAGAGTTGCCAAGGTTCTGAAAGTTGAAGCCAGCTGTAATTGTTTTTCGGATGTCAGAAATGCCATCTGGGTTGTGGTATTTAGAAGTGCACCCAGAAAAGTTATCTGTTGTGATGGTGTCAAATTTGACTTTTTTATGTTTACAGAGAATCCCAGGAACTTGAGGAGGTTCTGTACAAATTCTAGATGCTGGAGTAAGACATCCTTGCTGTCTGCCTGAATTAGACAATCGTCCAGATAAGGGTAAATTTGAATTCCCTTGAGTCTGCAGTAAGCTACTACTGGGGCCAGGCATTTAGTGAAGACCCTGGGCGCAGTAGACGATCCAAAGGGCAGCGCAGAGAATTGAAAGTGCCTCGATCCGGCCTTGAACCTAAGGTATTTTCTGCGATCCTGCCTGATGGGAATGTGTAAATATGCCTCCTTTAAATCCAAAGTTACCATCCATGCATCTTTGGACAGCATTGGAAGTAGCTGCTGTAGAGTAAGCATCTTGAATTTTGGAATCTCTAGAAAGGTGTTCAAGACCGACAGATCCAGAATGGGTCTCCATGAGTTTTGCTTCCTTGGGACTAGAAAGAGCCTTGAGTAAAAACCTTTTCCCATCTCTGAAAGATGAACCAGTTCTATGGCATTCATAGCCAAAAGAGTTTCCACCTGGTTTAAGGCCTCCGCCCATTGATGATTTGGAAGGTCTGGCCATCCGCTTGGTCTTGGCAAGGTATGAAAATGGAATTTGTAACCTCTTAAAACCACATCCAAAACCCATTTGTCTTAGGTTATTTGAGTCCAATTTTGATAAAAAAGAGAGAGTTTTCCTCCGAGAGGGGCTTTCAGGCAAGAAGTTCCTGTAGCCCAACAGAGGGAGTCATTGAGTTTGTTTCCTTTGAGATTGTGACCTGTCCTCTCCTCCCCTAGGGGTGGAAGCAGTCCACTGTCTTGGTCTATAAGCAGCTTGTGTTTGAGGCCTCCCTCTGGAGCGTCTATATCTACCCCTCTGAGGCCTGTCTGAAGTGGGAAAGGACCAATTTTTTGAAGGCCAATTCCTGCTAAATCTAGGTGGCTGTACTTGTAAGAAATCTTTAACTGTTTGCATGGATTTCGCCTTATCCTCCATCTTTTTAATCCCCTCTTCAGCTTTTGATCCAAACAAAACATTATGCTGAACAGGAGCATCCAATAATTTAGCCTTTACTTGTTCAGGTAAATTTTGTTCCTTTAGCCATGCATGCCTTCTAATGACTGTACCAGAGGCCGCAGCCCTACAAGAAGCCTCCAAGGCATCAAATCCACAGTGTAAACCATGCTTCCCAACCTGTTCAGTGGCATGCAATAAGTCATGTAATTCCTTATCATCTGCACAGGCAGAAATGGAAGTAAGCTTTTGTTTTAAGACAGACAAGAGAAATTGCTGGTATTTAAGCATATGAAACTGACAGCTTAAAGCCCTAATGGACAAAGTAGCAGAAGTGTACACTTTTTTGCCCCATCTTTCTAAGGATCAAGAATCCTTTTCAGTAGGAATGGGATTTTTGGCAGAAGCGGCCTTAACTCCCTTAGGACCCTGAGAAATGGTTTCAGGGTCAGCAGAAGGGTTCTTGTATAAAAACTGATGGGAATCAGGAACCCTGTAATATCTATAAGGCTTAACAGGAGCTGGAGGAAAAGAGTCAGGGGTTAAGTTAGCCTCCGAAAAGGCATCATCCACAATATCCAAAACAGGAGGAATAGCCAGGGGTCTATGTTGGGGAAGAAGAAGTAAATCCCTCAGTCTTTTCTTGGATTCCGAATACTCCTGTCCTTCCCAGTGGAAATGTTCCCTCATTTCATGCAAAGTTTCCCCAAAAGAGAAATCCTCAGGGGGAGAAGCTGAAGGAATGGATTCCTCAGCATCAGAATCCTCATAAGGAGGGAAAGAATATTCCTGATCAGAAGAAGAAACTGAGGAAACAGAAGCCTGATCAGAGGAATCATAACAAACATCCTGCCTAGGCCTTTTGTCTGGAGGGGGATGTGAACCCCTAATCATAGTAAGTAAATCCTCCGCCATCTTGAGTAACTGTTTCTGTAACTTGGGAGCCGGTTCAGAAGAGGCCTGTGTTGAAGTCTTTGATTTAGAAGGAGTCTTTGCCTTTGTCTTTGCCTTTACTTGTAGCTGAGTAGGCATGAAAACCCCTTCGGAAGCCGGTACCTGCACAGCGGCTCCGGACCCATCCGAAGGAGCATTGTCCGAAGGTCCTGCAACAGAAATATTTAAAGGCCTGGTTGGCTCCTCATGAGAGTCCGTTTCGGCCGTCGGTTCTGAAATGGCTGACAACAGGGGCTGCAAAAGTGCCTCACTGATGACGGCCGAACCTGAAGCTGGCTCCGCTTGTGCGCTATCATCAGATTTGGACCTCGGAGGCCTGTCTTTATCCTTGCGACGTTTGTGAACTCCGGTAGCCGGGACCATATCCGACAACATTTTGTAGTTAAAGCGCCTACCGAAGTAATGAAAAGCAAAATCCTACCTTCGCTTAATTGTAAGTTGATTGAATCTAGCACAAAACCGACAACTAGCTACGTCGTGGTCAGGGCCTAAGCAAGGAATACAGTAAGAATGAAAATCCTTATGAGGTATTTGCTTCCCACATGAAATACAATTATTAACTTTTTCTGACATCGGAGTGGAGCAAGAAAAAGTTTCCAACGGGCTACTTAGCTTTGAGTGGAGAAGAAAGTCTTCGGACCGAAGAATATCAGAAAAATTCGTCAGGAGTCAGCCGACCGGCACTTGCGAATTGCTATCACCACACGGCAAGAAAGACTGGAGAACATGGCGTCGGCTGTCAGCTTTATACTCCTAGCGCTCTGACGTCAGGGAGCATAGTTGAACAGCTGACGCAGGACCCAGACTTTGGGATTCTGGCCGACCAAGGGCTGCCTGCCGGCAGGGGAGAACCCTACAGTCATGACTGCAACAGTGAAACACGATGAACATCAGGTGTCGAAGACTTCTCCAATAAATTCTATGCAAGGTTGGATTTCTCCCAGTTTATAGTTATCCGCAAAAGACTCGCCAGGGAAAGAGTATTCTGCAGGGCTGTTACCAGAAGATGCTTGGTGGGGGCGGTAAGGTGCCAGTCTTCCAAATACAGAAACACCCGGAATTCCTTGCAGCCTCACGTGAGCTGTGACCACTGCCATGCAATTTGTAAACACTCTGGGGGTTGTAGAGAGTCCGAACGGCAGGGCACGAAATTGGTAGTGACTGACTCCTAGCTGGAAGTGAAGTAGAATCCTGGAGCATTTGTCCATCTTGATGTGGTAATACATGTCCCAGTGATCTACTGAGGACATCTAATCGCCTTCCCTTAGAAAAGGGAGAATGGACTGAACCGTGACCATCTGGAATTTTGTTTGGGCAACGGACTTTTTCAAATTGCTGCAATCCAGAATTGGTCTCCAGTCCCCTGTCTTTTTTGGCACCAAAAAGAATCTTGAGTAGGATCCGAATCTGCACCTGGTGGGACTATTTGGATGACTCTTTTTTTTGACACAACTTGTTTATTTCTGCAGCTGCTTCTTCCCTTTGACTGGTTGGAATGTTGGTAAGTTTTGTCAGAAGTTTTGGATAAGTGATGAGAGGAATGGTGTAGCCTCTGGTTATGACCTTCTGGACCCAACGGTCAGAAGTTATCGAATGTCAGGCAGCGTGGTGCAGACAGAAATGTCCCTACTATTTCCAGAGGAAAGCAATTGTGCCGCTCTTCAGGAGCACTGGTAAGGCTGCCAAAAGAAAGAACCCCTCAGTCCCTGATTACGCAGACCCCCTCTGCGTCAGTAGGGGCGTCTTTTAGAATCATTACCCCCTCTGCCCCTGGGGGTATCATCGCCATATGTGGCACGGAAAGGATCCTGAGATTTTTTTGTGCCACATTTTTCCGGTCCTCTGGTTCCTGGAAAAGGAACGCTGAGGATTGGAAAAATGTAGACCTACGGCAGACAGGGTCTTACCATCCTGCTCACACCTGGCCAGGGTGTTTTTCACCTTGGGGTCAAAAAGGGAAGATGCTTCAATTGGAGCATTTAGGAAGGAAGACTTGAAAGGGTCCGCAAAGTCTCAGAAGCGCATCCAGGCATGGCGTCTCATAACTATGCCTGAACCCACCACTCTAGCCGCGCCTTCGGTTGCATGTGAGAGCAACCTCATGGACAAGGTGGAAATAGATTCCAAGGTTGCGAGCTGCAAGGCAACTTTGTCCCTTACCTCTTCAGACACCTGCCCTGCGAGTGTTCCAGAGAGTTTGGAAACCAAGTCTCTTTGGAGCTTCGCAAAATGTGCCAAGTAATTCAGAGACCATATGGCAAAAGTCGCTGAAGCAAAAACTCCCTTCCCTAATTTGTCCACAGCCTGGGACTCTCTATTGGGCAGATGAACAGTATAACTCTCTTCGGCGAGATCCTTTATTGTGGCCACCACCACCATAGCATCGACTGGTAAACCTCTTGACTAATGTGGGTTTTCCTCGGGGGGGGGGGGATACTATCTTGTCAGGTCTCCAACAGAATCAGGGTTCTTCCAGGAGTGCTGCACCACGAGTTGCACCAGCTCGTCTGCAGTCAGGGTCACCCAAGAGGTAGATGGCCAGGCAGGGAGAGCCTGCAGAAATGCGGACTTCTCGGAAGAAGGGTTGGTGGGCTTCCGATCACCCCTCTGTTTCAACATTTCAAGGATATCTCCAAAGGAGACATCATAAGGGGGGGTGACCGTGTGGGACACTTCATCGTCATCGAAATCCGTATCCTCTGTCAGAGACTCTTCAAGGGTGTCTGTGTGCTTCCTCTTGCAAGATCGCTTCTGTGGGGGCTCCTCAGCAAGGGCTTCTGAGGAGGACTCGGAAAAGGAGGTGCCCTGTAACGGGGTCTCCTGCGACTTTCCTGCCCAGCATCCCGGGCGGTGGCTTGTGTCAGCTATAGCTCATGAGATAAAAGAGGTCTGGGGTTCCGACGTCGATGGAATGCTTCCAGAAGCAAGTGCCCTCTCCATAGCTTGGAAAGCAGGTCCGCCCGGAACCAATGAGGACAACTTTAGAACTAGGGTCACACCCCACTCCATTGAACACGCTCCCGAGGGTGAAGCAGGATTGGTGCAGACAGAACTCCCTGCACCATGGACGGAACAAGAGAGACAATCTGAACAGTACCACAAGCCGAAGAGCCCACAGCCCAATCATGGGGCTGAGTAAGGCCCGGTTTAGAGGGAACCGAAGGCCAAAGGGACAGTCTCGGAGCCCCAGTGAAGTCCACTACAAGCACCGAGACAGAGGGTTCCGAAAACGCCATCGCAGCTGAAGACTTTGGAACCTGTATGGTCAAAGGAGGAGAGTAGGATGGAGTCCGTGGAGAAACCAACCCAAGTCCTGCAGGTGGATGGGATCCAAGACGGAGTGAATATGCCCCTGGCTGACAACAGCTGTTCCACAAGATGCACCATGTCAAACTTTGAAAGACTCCTGGTGGAGCTAGTGGATACTCCCGATGGGGAGTCAGGTCATTCTAGGAATGGACTGCATACTTGCCCAACAAATGAATCTGTTGATGGGGAGTATCGGGTCCTTGGTGTGGAGTCTACTGGCACCGATGTCTCAAGTTTGGAGACCGGAAGAAGTGGTGTCAAAATTTTCGTTATCGAAACCGTGAAAGGGCTCGGTGCCGAAGAGGCACTCGGAGCCAACACAGAAGGTTCAGTAGCAATAGTAATCACAGAGATAGACACTGAAGGCATAAACTGTTCCGAAGTACACTCGGTGCCGAAACTGTAGTAGCCTTTGGAAAGTCAGTAGTCAGTGCCGTAGACAGTACTGGAGCCGAAGCTGGCACTGATACAGGAACAGTCGTAGTCCGACTGGAAGAGGTCAGTGTCAATAAGGCGGACTTGTGCTCTGAAGACAATTTAGGTACCTCAGACTTTATAGGTTTGCCCTGGTCACCCAATGGTGAAGAGGGAACAGAGTGGGACCTTTTCTTATCCTTGGTTGGAGAGGATGGGACCTCCGTCGCATAAAGGGCCTCTGAAAAGGGTGACTTAAGGAGGTCTTTCACAATCAGTTTGTTTTTGCGCTCATTCAAGGTGCACTGACTAAAACTTTGACAAATCACACAAGTAGTTTGCACCAAAAGATGGGGCACCCCCAAACAATAAACACAGTCATCATGGGAATAGCTGTTTGATAGTTTACCCTTACATGAAGTACAATGTTTAAACCCCGAAGTGCCCTTTTATCAGACATCATGAATAAAATACACACAAGTCAGACAGAAAACTAAGCCAAAGAATTCTACTATAGCTATGTCTAACTATATATATATATATATATATATATATATATATATATATATATATATCAAAATATACACAAGTCAGATGAAAAGGAAGAAGAATAAATATCAGTGATGGTATTTAAGAAATACCATGATGGTAGGAAAAAAGGCCGTACCAACAATGGTACTTAAAAATTACCAAAAGGGTAGAAACAGAAGGGTAAAAGGTCTACAGGTAGCTTCAAAGTTAAAAAAATATCAAAATTCCCAACAAAGAATAAGAGATAGACAAAATATCCTAAAAAAAAGATATCAAAAGTTTTCCACTTAGCTGAGAGCTTGGCTTGAAAGTGGCTTTATGGCTATGAGGCAAACGAGATCTGAGGAAAAAGGGAGAAGGGCACTATGGGTAAAAGCTTAGGTCAAGAGGTTTTTAGCTGGCGAGAGCTTGGTATTAGGCTGACTTAGTTCCGTGGGCTCGGAAAATACAGTTGTGTACACTTACCGTAAATGTAGATGTTCGAGTGTATTCACTGTTGCAGTCATTACATTTGGGTAATCCTGCTGGCAGGTTGCCCTCAGTCGGCCTGAATTCCAAAGTCTTGGGTCCTGCGTCAGCTGCTGTCACCCCTTCCCTGACGTCACGTCGTCAGGAGTATAAAAGAAGCAGCCAGCGCCATTTTCTTCAGTTTTTCTTGCCCCAGATGTCAGGTGCCCCCAAAAAGGGTAGCCAAAATTTATATATATCAAAAATACATGCCCAAATATAGACTTTACCTTCATTACAAGCAAATACACCACATAGGTTGTATAAATCAGAGAAGGAAAGATAAGTTCCAGCAGAGAAAAGGGGGATGGCGGGTGAGTAACCTGGACTGCAACAGTGAATACACTCGAACATCTACATTTATGGTAAGTGTACACAACTGTACTATGTTCTTCGTGTTTCACTGTTGCAGTCATTACATTTGGGTAGAGTCCCAAAGCTATGGTTGGGAGACTGGAGCTAAACAGCATTAGGAGCGGCTATGAGGCCCTGCAGAACTGCAGTGGCAAAGCCTGCCCTGGATTTAGAGTAGAGTGGCAGATGATAATGCTTTGTAAAGGTGTGCATTGAACTCCAAGTAGCAGCCTCTAAAATGTCTTTGGTAGGTACTCCCCTGAGAAAGGCTGCTGAAGTGGCTGCAGCTCTGGTGGAATGTGGCCTAATGCCCTTAGGCATTGGCTTGCCATGGTGTAAATAGCAGAAACGAATACAGTGGCCTATCCACTTTGAAATAGTCTGCTTTGAGATAGCCTTTCCTTGTGATCCTGCAGTAAATGCCACTAGTAATTGCTCTGTCTTCCTGAAAGCTTTGGTTCTGTCCAAGTAGAATCTAAGCTGTCTGCGTACGTCCAAAGAATGCAGAATTCTCTCCCCCTTGTTCTGTGGATTTGTATAAAAGGTTGGCAGATGAATAGTTTGGTTAAGAGCCACAATGGACACCACCTTAGGCATAAATGTTGGGTTTGTCCTCAGAGAGACCCTGTCTGGGTAAAAAAATGATAAAAGGTTCCACAGCCATGAGTACCTGTAGCTCTGAAACCCATCTTGCAGAAGTTATTGCTAGGAGCAGAGCTGTTTTCCAAGATAAAAACTTTATATCAGCAGTAGCAGCTGGCTCAAAAGGAGGCAGGGTGAGCTTTTCCAAGACATAGTTGAGGTCCCATGCAGATATTGGTGATCTCCTTGGAGGCCTTAAATTTTTGGCTCCTCTGAGATACTGCTTTAATAATGGATGTGAAAAGATTGGTGGCTCTGTATTGTAATGAGCCGAAATGGCAGAGGCATGAATTTTAACTGATGAAAAAGATAGGCCTTTGTCCAGCATCTCAGTTAAGTATTGCAAAATCTGAGGAATGTTTGGTACAGCTGTATCAGTTCCTTGTGCCTGGTTCCAAGCACAGAATCTCTTCCATTTTCCTGCATAAGATTTTCTAGTACTAGGCCTTCTGGCTTCCAAAATGACATCCATCACAGCTTTACTGAGAGGTGTGTTTTGTATGACTACATTATCCGCCATGCTGCCAGGTTTAAAGTTCTGAGTTGGTTGTGCAGGATCTGATTGTTTTGCTGGGACAGTAGATGAGGTATTTGAGGTACGGTCCAAGATGGGCATTGAGACAAGTTCATTAGGAATGGATACCAGTACTAGTCGGGGGCAATCAGTATCATCTTTGGCTGCTCTTGTCTGACCTTTAGAAGTACCTTGGGGAGGAGAGGGAGTGGAGGAAAGGCATATAATGATAGGTTTCTCCAGCTGAAAGATAGGGCGTCCACTTTCCATGCCTGTCTGTGATGAGTCCTTGTGCAGAATCTTTTTAGCTGGTAGTTGTGAGGGGAGGCAAATAGATCTATGTCCGAGCATCCCCATTTCCTTGTTATCATGCTGAAGACTTGTGGATCCAACTGCCACTCATGGGAATCCATGAGGTTTCTGTTTAGTTCGTCTGCCAGAGTATTTTCTTTTCCTGGCAGGAATTGTGCCTGCAGATGTACTCGGTAAGTCAAAGCTGTGTCCCACAAAGTCATGGCAAGTCTGCAAAGGGGGTAAAGAATGTGTGCCCCCCTGTTTGTTTATGTACCACATGACCGTGGTGTTTTCTGTCTATCAGTAGTTGTCCCGGATGAAGTAGGTTCTTGAAGGCTGTCAGGGTATTTTGAACAGCTAGCATCTCTTTTTGATTGATATGTAGATGCATTTGGTTTGAAGACCACGTGCCCTGAATGCATCTTCCTGCCATGTGGTCCCCCCAGGCGTAATCTGATGCATCCGTTGTTACTGCCTGCCTGGCTGGGGGTAATGTGAATGGCTGTCCCTTGTTCTGGTGACAAGCCTTTGCCCACCATCGAAACTCCTGTTGCAGGCAGGGAATGAGAGTAATCATTGTTTCCAGGCTGTGGCACAATGTTGTGTCCAAACACTTTTTAGGTACCATTGAAGTTTACTTATATGCAAGTCTTGCATATGGAATTCGTATGATGCAGGATGCCATGAAGCCCAAAGCCTGCAGAATTTTTCTTGCAGATAACTGGGTCTTTGTTGCCAACATTTTGAAATAGGTAGTCAGTTGCCTTTGTTTATCTGGCGTGAAATAAGCCATCTGGGCAGCTGTATTTAAGCTTGCACCCAGGAATATTATCTCTTGAGAGGGTACTAGTTTTGATTTCTTTTCGTTGACTGTGTACCCTAGGCATGTTAGAAGTCTTTTCACAAATGCCAGATGCTGTAGAAGAATGTCATTGTTCTCTGCTTGAATTAGACAGTAGTCCAAGTAAGGATATATTTGTATTCCTCTTTGTCTGCAGAATGCAATTACTGGTGCCAGGCACTTTGTAAAGACCCTGGGTGCAGTAGATAAGCCAAAGGGCAGTGCAGATAATTGGTAATGCATTGAGCCAGCCTTGAATCTGAGGTATCTTCTGCATGATTGTCTGATTGGGACATGCAGGTATGCCTCTCTTAGGTCTAAAGTCACAAGCCAAGTATTCTTGTCCAGCATGGGCAGAAGCTGCTGCAAAGTCAACATTTTGAATTTTGGTATATCCAGGAATGTGTTCAGAATAGATAGGTCCAGTACTGATCTCCAGGCTTTGTCCTTTCTGGGTACCAAAAACAGTCTTGAGTAAAATCCTTGTCCCTGCTCTTGCTCTGGTGTACACTTGTTGAATGGCCTCCATGTCCATGAGGGATGAGACTTGTTTTTGTGCCTCTGCCCATTGATTTTTTGGCAGATCTGGACAGCCGTTTGTCTTTGGTAGGGTATGGAAATGGAACTTGTAGCCTTGTGACACTATTTTTAGAACCCACTTTTCCTGGGTTATAATGTGCCAATTTTGTGAAAAAAAGTGCTAATTTTCCCCCTAAGGGTGCTGCCAGGAGATAAGTGCTTGGTGCAGGCAGGGGGAAGTCATTGGGACTGTTTCCTGTATGGTTGTGATTGTTTTTTTCCAACTTTGGAGGTAGAAGCACCCCATTGCTTTTACCTGTATGAACCTTGAGCCTGGGATCTGCCCCTTTGAGGTCTGTCTGACACAGGAAAGGACCAATTTTTTTGTAGGCCAGTGTCGACTAAACCTAGGTGGCTGTACTTGTAAAAAAATCTTTGGCAGTTTGCATAGACTTTGCTTTGTCCTCCATTTTCTTTAACACCTCTTCTGCCTTAACACCAAAGTATCATGCTATAAAGGTGCATCTAATAATTTAACTTTAACATGATCAGGCAGATTATGTTCCTTTAACCAAGCACGCCTCCTAATTACAGAACTCGTAACTGCGGCCCTGCAGGAGGCCTCCAAAGAATCAAAACCACATTGCAAAGTATGCTTTCCAACTTGTTCAGCTGCATGCAATAAATCGTGCATTTCCTTGTTTTCTGCACATTCACAGTTTAACAACATTTTCTGTTTAAGCGATGCCATGACATGTTGCTGATATATGAGCATATGAAACTGACAGTTTAAGGCCCTTATAGCCAAGGTAGCAGATGTGTAAACCTTTTTTCCCTATCTATCCAGACCCCTAGAATTCCTGTCAGAGGGGGTAGGGATTTTTGCAGTGGAAGCCTTAACTCTTTCTGGACCCTGTGAAATAGTTTCTGGGTCTGCTGCAGGATTTTTAAAAAGGAATTTGTGAGAGTCAGGAACCCTGTAATATCTGTCAGGCTTAACAGGAGCTGAAGTTAAGGAGTCAGGGGTTAGACTAGACTCTGAAAACACACCATCTACAATGTCTAACACAGCTGGAATGGCTAGAGGCCTGTGTTGAGAAAGGAAATCCCTGAGCCTCTTTTTAGATTCTGAAAAATCTTGGCTCTCCCAGTGGAAATGCTCCCTCATGGTATGCAAGGTGTCCCCAAAAGAATAGTCCTCTGGAGGAGAAGCTGAAGGTACAGATTCTTCAGCATTAGAATCCTCATAGTGGGGAGGAGAATATTCCTGATCAGAAGAGGAATCAGAAGAAATAGAAACCTGATCCGAAGATTCATAATCAGTCTCTTGCCTAGGCCTCTTATCAGGAGAGGGATGGGAACCCCTGATCAAGGTAATTAGGTCTTCGGCCATTTTGAGCATCTGTTTTTTGGGCATAGAGGCTTGTCCCCGTGGCTCGAGTTAGTTTCTTTGCTTTAGAAGTTGTTTTAATCTTTGCCTTTGAAGCTGAAGTTGGTTTAATGTAAAGATGTTTAGGTCTGAACACACCCTCAGAAGCCGATGCCTGCTCAGCGGCTCCGGACCCATATGAGGGAATAGCGTCCGAGGCTCCAATACCTTGAGTTTCTAGTGGCATAGCCGACTCCACGTGGGAGTCGGTAGCAGCCTGCGACTCTAAAGCAGCTGGCGTCAGGGGCTGCGAAAGTGCCTCACTGAGAACCGGCGACTAGCTTAGGAGAAGCTTTGTCGGTTTTGGGCCTCGCTAATTTATCTCTCTCCTTTTTTTTGCGTTTTTTGTGAACTCCAGTAGTCGGATGGCTATCCGACGACATTTCTGGATAATTAAACCGGCGTCCAAAATAGTTTAAAGCAAAATCATACCGACGCTTAATAGTGCGTTGGTTAAATCTAGCACAAAACTGACAACCAGGAATGTTGTGATCAGGGCCAAGGCAAGGAATACAGTAAGAATGAAAGTCCTTATGAGGTATTTGCTTTCCACAAGAAATACAATTATTTACTTTTTTCTGACATCGGTCTGGAGCAAGAAAAAAGTTTCCCCAATGGGATACTTAGCTTTATTGAAGACTTCAGATCTGAAACTTGAACACGAAAATCTCAGGAGTCAGCCGACCGGCACTTGCGAACTGCTTCTGCGCTTCGGGCACTTGCGCGGCAAGAAAGACTGAAGAAAATGGCGTTGGCTACTTCTTTTATACCCCTGATGACCTGACGTCAGGGAAGGGGCGACAGCAACCGAAGCAGGATCCAAGACTTTGGCATTCAGGCCGACTGAGGGCAACCTGCTACCAAGATTATCCAAATGTAATGACTGCAACAGTGAAACACGAAGAACATCTGAACCCATCAGTGATGAATGGAAAGAAGATTAACAGCATCAGATATTTAGTATTTTCATATTCTTTTATTATTTATTATTAAATAATATTTAAACTTTTCATTGGGCTGGTATTTTAGAGAATATTTTAACCTTTGAGAATGCTTATATTTATTTCATGACACTGTTGCTACTTCTGAAAGCCTTGCTGCATTTCTCAAACACTACCATTTGTATTAGTATTAATTTTACTCAGTATAATTGGGTATGATGGTAAGAACCTTAGAGTAGCTGGCTTTGGAGAGCTCCAATAGCAGTATCTACCTTATATTCTAGGCAAAGGAGGCATAGCTGGTAAATCTGTGCCAGCCTTTCCCAGGTGTGTGTGTGTGTGTGTGTGTGTGTGTGTGTGTGTGTGTGTGTGTGTGTGTGTGTGTGTGTGTGTGTGTGTCAACTACTTGGAGCAGGGACACTGGTTTCACAGAAAGAGTGGTGGAGATCTTGGCTTGGAATACTAAGCTGAGGACTCAACTCTACAGATGTGGTCAGTGTGGAGTCTCATTGGGTGTCAGTGGTGAGGATTAAGTTTCCCTGATTGCTGGCCCAGAGGAGAGACATCATAGTCCTGCACATAACACAAGTAGATTATAATTCAAAGTGGAAATAGATGGAAATAGATGGCAATAAAATGAGTGGAAGCTCATGAAACAAGAAGGGACTGGGATTTTGGATGCAGACCTTTAAAGAGAATAACAATAATCATACAGAAAGTACAGTTGTGTACACTTACCATAAATGCAGATGTTCGAGTGTATTCACTGCTGCAGTCATCACACTTGGGTTATCTGCCTGCAAGTAACCCTCAGTTGGCCGGAATACCAGAGAATTAGTATTTCTGCGTCAGATGCTGTCACTGCAGGACTGATGTCAGGTCGTGTGGGGTATAAAAACAGGTAGCCGACGCCATTACATCAGTTTTTCTTGCCCCAAATATCAGGAGTCCACAAATAGAGAACTAAGTTATGATGGGGGAAAACACCACCAGTAAAAAGTAAATACCAATACCAATAGTAATAGCCATAGAGAGGAGAGAGATAGAGAAAACCAGGGGGCTAGAGGGAGGGAAACCAGGACTGCAACAGTGAATACACTCGAACATCTACATTTATGGTAAGTGTACACAACTGTACTATGTTCTTCTTGTTTCACTGTTGCAGTCATCACACTTGGGTGGATTCCCAAAGCTGAGGAAGAGTGCAGGCAGTCAAGAAGAGTTAGGGCTGGCTAGTAGGCCTTGCAAGAGTGCTATAGTAAAACCTGCCCTGGATTTGGAAAAGATATACAAATGGTAATGCTTGGTGAAGGTGTGTACAGAACTCCAGGTAGCAGCTTCCAGAATGTCCCTGGTCGGGACTCCCCTGGGAAATGCTGCAGAGATAGATGTTGCCCTAGTGGAATGTGTTCTGACCCCCTGAGGTGTTGGTTTTCCATGGTGCTTGTAGCAGAAATGGATGCAGTGTGATATCCATTTGGAAATTATATGTTTTGAAATGGCCTTGCCCTCTGCCCCTGTTGCAAGGCTGACAAGCAATTGGTTTGATTTTCTGAAGGGCTTAGTCCTATCAAGGTAGAATTTGAGCTGTCTGTGCATGTCCAAAGAGTGCAGGATCCTTTCCCCTTTATTTTGAGGATTAGGGAAGAAGGTTGGCAAATGGATGGATTGCTTAAGAGCCACACTGGACACCACTTTAGGCATAAAGGAAGGGTTAGTCCTTAGGGAAACCCTGTCAGCATGGAAAATAATGAAGGGTTCCACAGCCATCAGTGCCTGTAGCTCAAGACACTCTTCTAGCTGAAGTGATGGCTAGAAGCAAGGCTGTTTTCCAAGAGAGGAATTTTAACTCTGCTGAAGCGGCTGGTTCAAAGGGGGGAAGCGTGAGCTTTTCCAGGACAAAGTTAAGGTCCCAAGCAGGGGTGGGTGCTCTCTTTGGTGGCCTTAAGTTGTTTGTCCCTCTCAGGAAAAGTTTGATGACAGGGTGAGAGAATAGAGGTTGCTCAGTGTTGTAATGAGCAGAGATGGCAGAGGCATGGATCTTAATGGAGGAGAAGGATAGGACTCTGTGGAGTAGTTCTGCTAGGTAATACAGGATTAGAGGTATGGAGGGGCACAGTGCGGTGTTCTCTCCTTTAGACTGAATCCAGGAACAATACCTTTTCCACTTATCAGCATAAAGTTTCCTTGTACTGGGCCTTCTGGCTTCAAGGATGATGTCCAGCACCTGCTTGCTTAGGGTTGCTGGTGGAGAATTCAAGGAATAAGCCAGGCTGTAAGATTTAGGGTTTGCAATTGTGGATGCAAAATATGTCCCTCCTGCTGAGAGTGCAGAGCTGGGGTCTGGTGTAGGTGCCAGGGTGGCACTGTTGTCAGGCTGCGCAGGGTACCAGTGTTGGCGTGGCTAGTCTGGGACAAACAGAATTGTCCTTGGCCTGTCTTATTTTATCTTGAGTAACACTCTTGAGAGAAGGGGCAGAGGGGGAAAGGCATAGATTGAGAGTTTTTCCCATCAAAAGGATAGGGCATCCACTTTCCAGGCCCTGCTGTGAGGCTTCCTGGTGCAGAATTTGCTGCGCTGGTGGTTGTAGGGAGGGGCAAAGAAATCCACCTCTGGGGTCCCCCATTTCTGAATCAGAAGGTTGAAGCTGATGGGCTCCAATTTCCACTCGCGTGGGTCTAGGAGATTTCTGCTTAAGTCGTCTGCCAGTGAGTTTTGTTTGCCTGGCAGGAACTGAACTTGTAGGTGGACTTGGATGTCCAAGGCCGTGTTCCACAGGGCCATGGTTAACCTGCAGAGTGGGTAGGAATGGGTTCACCCCTGCTTGTTGATGTACCACATAACTGTGGTGTTGTCTCTGTTTTTATTAGCAATTGTCCTGGAAAGAGTAAGGATCTGAAAGCTGTCAGGACATTCTGTACAGCTAGCATCTCTTTCTGGTTGATGTGCAGGTGAATTTGACTTGGGCTCCAGTGGCCCTGAATACATTGCCAGCCATGTGAGCTCTCCTTGCACAGTCTGATGCATCTGTAGTCAGGGTCTGGGCGGCGTGGGGTTGAGTAAATGGCAGTCTCTTGTAGTAGCATGCTTCTGCCCACCAAAGGAACTCTGTCCTTAGACAGGGTATGATAGGAATGACTGTTTCCAGGTCCTGAAAATGTTGGCACCAAAGACTCTTAGGTACCACTGAAGTTTCCTCATATGCAGTATTGCATATGGAATTAGCAGTATACATGAGGCCATGAACCGTAGGGGTTGTAATATTTTTTTTGCAGATAGCTGGGTTCTGGTGGCCATTTGAAGTAGTCTGTCAGATAGACTTGCTTTTCTGAAGTGAGGAATTCCATCTGGGAAGTTGTGTCTAAGCTTGCTCCCAGGAATACAATCTTCTGACTGGGTACCGGTTTGATTTCTTTCCGTTGATGGTGTATCCCAAGGAAGTGAGAAGGTTTTTTACAAATGCCAGGTGCTGCAGCAGCAATTCCTGACTGTCCGCCTGAATCAGGCAGTCGTCCAAGTATGGGTAAAATTGGATATTTCTCTGCCTGCAGTATGCAATGGCTGGAGCCAGGCATTTTGTGAATACCCTGGGTGCTGTAGATAAGCAAAGGGAAGTGCAGAGAACTGATAATGCATAAATCCTGCCCTGAAACGCAGATACTTCCTGCATGACTCCCTTATGGGGATGTGCAGAAAGGCTTCTTTTAAGTCTAGGGTGACTAACCAGGCATCCAGGCTAGCACAGGAAGAAGCTGTTGCAGGATAAGCATTTTGAATTTTGATACAGCAGGAAGCTGTTGAGAATTGAAAGAGCCAGGATTGGGTGCCAAGAGCAACGCCAGAAGCACCGCCATCAGCTCTAGAACATTTATATGCAGATGGGCCTCCAGTTCGAACCAAGTGCCTTGGATTGTCTGTCCCTGACATAGTCCCTTCCCCACCCCATCAGGGAGGCGTCCGTGGGAACTGTGGCCTTGGGTTGCTAGGGGGAGAAGGGGCAAGGGTAATATTTAGCCATGCAGAAGGGTACAAGGAGAAACGACCTCCAACCACCTCCAGAGGAAAGGAGTTGGGCCGCTCTTCAGGAGCGCTGGTAGGATTGGCCAGGGAAAGAGTCCCTGGAACCCTGGTAACGCAGACCCCCTCTGTCCCAAAAGGAGCGTCTTCCCTGTGAGTTTCCCCCTCTGCCTCTAGAGGAGAACTCGGCCTGTGTGTCACAGAAAGGACCCTGAGATTTCTTGAATCATATCTTCCCACTATTTTGGTTTCGGGAGAAAGCACGTTGAGGGGAAGAATAATGGACACCTACGGCACAAAGGGTCTTACCGTCCTGTTCACATCTGGCCAGTGTGCTTTTAACTTTGGGTCCAAACAATGAAGAGGTCTCAATGGAAGCGTTAAGAAAGGAAGACTTAAAGGGTTCTGCGAAATTGCACAAGCGCATCCAGGAGTGTCGTCTCATGACCGCGGCTGAACCCGCTGCTCTAGCTGCTCCTTCTGATGCGCAAGATATCAGTCGCATAGAGGAGTTAGATATTGACTCAATGGTGGCGAGCTGAGAGGCCATTTGTCACGTACCTCATCAGACACGGCACCAGCCAAGGTTTCAGAGAGCTTGGAAATCAGATCCCTTTGAAGCCTGGTAAAGTGTGCCATATAATTCAGGACCTGATAGTAAAGGTCGCTGATGCAAAGGTGTGCTTCCCTATCCTGTCCAGGGACGGGGACTCTTTGTTAGGCAGATGGACAGTCTGGCTTTCTTCTTCTGCCAGATCGTTTTCTGTTGTGGCCTCCACCACCAGAGCATCCACAGGAAGACCTTTTGACCAATGGGGATCCGTAGCAGGAGGGGACAAAATCTTATCTGGCCTCCGGAAAATAGCCTCGACTGTGTCATGAGCCTTCCACACACACTGCACGATGAGCCGGACAAGTTCATCAGCAGGTGGAGTAACCCAAGAGGTAGGGGGCCAGGCGCAAAAAGCCTGCAGGAACACAGACTCCTCAGAGGTAGGATTAGAGGGCTGCCCGTCACCTCTCTGTTTAAGGATTTCGAGGATGTCACTGAAAGATACCTCAGAGGGTGACCGAGGGGATCCTTCTCCCTCATCAAAGTCTGTGTCTTCAGTGAGGGACTCCTCTGTGGAGTTCATGTGCTTCCTCTTACATGAACTTTTCCGGTGGACTTTCACACAGGTAGAAGCTGGGGAAGACAGCGGAAAAGGGGTTTCCTGTGGGAATATGTCCTGAGGCCCTTGCACCCGGTGTCCACTAGGTGCAGCTTGTGAAACCAGTGTACCAGAGGCGGGGGGGGGCTAGACAGTCCAGTATCGCCAGCAGAAGCAAAAGCTTTCTCCATCAGTTGAAAGGCTGGTCCACCTGAAGAGGAGTGAGTGTCCAAGACAGGGGTCACTCCTCCCTTAAGTGACTCAGCCTGCCGACTCGGAGTCCCGGGATGGCTGTAGAGCAGCAAACTACGCATGCCACAACTGTCATTCTGGGTCATAGCAAAACTTTCCTGCCACGAAGGCAACTGCGGTTCCTTAGTGAGATCCATAAAGGGAACCGCAGAGGGGGAAGACTGTGCTATATCAACGGACTTCAAAGGCAATGAAGGAGGAGAATAAGAAGGGGTCTTTGGAGATGGGTGTTCACCTCCCAGGAAGGATAGGTCCTGGGGGGTGGGATACCTCTGGCCAAAAGCACTTGATTAACAAAATGCAACACATCATGTTCGGAAAGGCTTTTAGTGGACCTCATGGAGACTGAGGGAGAATAAGGCCTGTCAACAGAAGAGACAAAAGTACAGTTTTGTATCTACCATAAATGTAGATGTTCGAAGATCCACATTGCTGCAGTCCTTACATATGGGTAGTCCGCTGTCCTCGGTCGGCCCGAATACCAAAGTATTAGGCTGACGTTGGTCAAGGCACTTAAAACTGACATCAGGACGTCAGGGTACAAAAGCGCATGACCGACGTCATTTCCTCAGTCTTTTCTTGCCCCAGATGTCAGAAGGCCCTAACAAGAAAGGCCAAAGCCAAAAACCAGCAAAAACTAACCAACCACCCGTGCACTAACCATATTTACAATATGTACAACACAAACCACACCACCACCTTCAACAACAGAGGGGAAGGAGGGAGGGTAAATTGGACTGCAGCAATGTGGATCTTCGAACATTTATGGTAGGTACAAAACTGTACTATGTTCTTCATCTCACATTGCTGCAGTCCTTACATATGGTTAGAATCCCAAAGCAGAGGTAAGGGAGGATGGCAAAACTATAAAGCATTAGGAGCTGCCAAAATGCCCTGTAAAATTGCAGTGGCAAATCCAGCCCTAGATTTAGAGTAAAGCGGAAGGTGGTAATGCTTAGAGAAAGTATGCACTGAACTCCAAGTAGCTGCTTCCAAAATATCTTTAGTAGCCACCCCCCTTAAAAAAGCTGTAGAAGTGGCAGTAGCCCTAGTGGAATGAGGCCTAATCCCAGCTGGAATCTCCTTACCATGATGGGAATAACGGAAAGCAATACAAAAACCAATCCACTTAGAAATAGTTTGTTTTGAAACAGGTTTGCCCTGAGAACCCAAAGCAAAAGAAACAAACAACTGCTGAGACTGCCTGAAGCCTTTAGTTCTGCTCAAATAATATCGCAACTGTCTGTGTATATCCAAAGTGTGCAAAATCCTTTCCCCTTTATTTTGGGGGTTTGCATAAAAAGTAGGCAAATGAATAGTTTGGTTTAAAGCCACACTAGAAACCACTTTAGGCATAAAAGAAGGGTTAGTACGCAAAGACACCCTATCCTTGTGGAAAATTAAGAAAGGCTCAACTGCCATAAGGGCCTGTAATTCAGAAACCCTTCTCGCAGAGGTAATGGCCAACAAAAAAGCAGTCTTCCATGATAAATATTTCAACTCTGCAGATGCTGCAGGCTCAAAAGGTTGTAGAGTGAGTTTCTCCAACACAAAATTGAGATCCCAAGCAGGAGTAGGAGCTCTAATGGGGGTCTTATATTCTTTGCCCCTCTAAGGAATTGCTTAAACAAAGGCTGAGAAAATAATGGTGGGTCACAGTCATAGTGAGCAGAAATTGCTGCAGCATGAACCTTTATAGAGGAGAAGGACAAACCTTTGTCCAATAACTCAGTAAGGTATTGAAGCAACACTTAAATTAGGTTTAGAAACATCAAAGTCCTTTGCTGTACTCCAAAATAAAAAATCTCCTCCATTTATCAAAATATGAACTTTCCTTGTACTAGGCCTTCTGGCCTCCAAAATAACATTCAAAACTTGTTGTGGAAGCTGAGACCTCCAGGGTTTAAAACAGAATATGCCAGGCTGTCAGATGTAGAGAATGAAGTTTGACATTGAGTAAATGACTGTTCTCCTGAGACAGCAGGTGAGGAATCGAAGAGCTACTGCAAAGGCCATGGAGGCTCCCGTGCCAGACTTCTCAGTAATGGGTACCAGTGCTGCTCGAGGCCAATCTGGAGCTATTAAAATCATGTTTGGCTTGTCCTGTCTGACCTTCAGGGAGTACCTTTGGGAGGAGAGAGGCAGAGGTGGAAAGGCATACCGTAAGATTGCTCCAATTGAAAGAGAGCATCCACTTTCCAAGCTGTGGGATGAAACCTTTTGTGCAAAACTTTGGCAGCTGGTAATTCAGTGGAGAAGCGAACAGATCTATGTCTGGAGTTCCCCCTATAACACTGTCAATCTCTGAAATACATGAGGGATCCAATTTCCACTCGTGGGGATCCATAATTTGTCTGCTCAACACATCTGCTAAGGAGTTCTGTGCTCTGGCAGAAACCTTGCCTGAAGATTTAGCTGTAACCTGAGAGCAGTCTCCCACAAAATCATTGCTTGTCTGCATAGAGGATAAGAATGCGTTCCCCCTTGCTTGTTGATGTACCACATGACAGTTGTGTTGTCTGTTTGAATCAACACCTGCCCTGGAAGAAAGTAAATCCTGAAAGCTATTAATGCAATTGGACTGCTAACATCTCCCTTCCAAGTTGATATGTAGATGTTGAAGTCTGGCAGGCCACGTGTCTTGTACCCATTTTCCATTTAGATGAGCTCCCCAAGCTTTGTTCAGGAGGCATCTGTCATTAAAAATCTGACTCTCGCCTCTGGCGGGTCACAGAGAGTCCCTTGTTTAGGTGACGTTTCCCTGAGCCCACCACAAAAATTCCTTTTTTGAATGCAAGGTATTATCGGAATGACAGTGTCCAGATACTTGGCAGTGCTGTGTCCATACATTCTTGGAAGTACCAGAATACAAGATGCCACCATGAACCCCAAGGCTTGAAGGACTGTCCTTGCAGTCAGCCTGGACTGCACGGAGACAATTGGTGGAAGTAAAGAGAAAGATTCTTTTGTTTGTCCCGGGTTCAAAAAGGCTATCTGGGATGCTGGTATTCAGTCTCACACCCAGAAAGCACATGTCCTGAGAGGGTACTAGACTGGACTTCTTTATTTTCGTTCACAGAATACCCCAGGCATCTTAGCACTGCCATCACATACTGTAGATGATGAAGAAGTTAGGTCGCTTTTCTTAGGCCAGAATCAGGCAATCGTCCAAATAAGGATAGATTTGTATTCCTCTTAGCCTGAAGAAAGCTACCACTGGAGCCAGAGACAACTCGCGTGAACACTCTTGGGCGCAGTAGATAAGCCAAAGGGCAATGCAGAGAACTGATAATGTGCTGAAGTCCCAGTCCGAAGCCAGCAGATACTTCCTGCAACTGGGCCTGATAGGAACATGAAGGTAAGCCTCCTTGAGATCAGAGTCACCATCAGTGATCTTTGCCCAGCAGAGTAAAAGCTGTTGTAACGTCAACATTTCCTTTGAACTTGGGAATGTCCAGATATGTGTTGAGGATAGATAAATCCAAAATTGGTCTCCACGATGCGGTTTCCTTCTTTGGTACTAGAAACAGGAAGTAGAATAAAATCTAGGCTCCACTTCTGGCAGAGGGACCGGTTGTATGGCCCCCATTTGAAGTAGTAGATTGAAAATTTGTTTGTGAGCCTCTAGTCTTTGCTGAGGGGAGGAACGTCCGGCATGCCTTTGAAAGGGAGGCAAGGTATGGAAATAAAACTTGTAGCTAACCCTGGTGTATGATATCCAATACCCATTTGTCTTGGGTAATCAACATCAATTTTCCTTGAAGTTATGCCAACCTTCCTCCCAAAGGTGCTGCCAGGCAAGAAGGGATCTGGCAGCTGAAAAGAGCATGGATCATTGGGCCTGTTTACTAGAAAGGACTGGCCCCTGCCCTCACCCAAGGTGTGCAGGTGAACTTTTTATCCCCAGGCCCCCAAAGAAAGAGGGCCCTTTTCCCCCCTTAGATGAGATAGTTGATGGAAGAAAGTGACAATCTTATTCTGCCGGGAAAAGCTCTGGGTGCTCTTAGCATCAGAAAGGCTTCTTTAAGTCTAGGGTGACTAACCAGGCATCCAGGCTAGCACAGGAAGAAGCTGTTGCAGGATAAGCATTTTGAATTTTGATACAGCAGGGAAGCTGTTGAGAATTGAAAGAGCCAGGATTGGGTGCCAAGAGCAACGCCATGAAGCACCGCCATCAGCTCTAGAACATTTATATGCAGATGGGCCTCCAGTTGAACCAAGTGCCTTGGATTGTCTGTCCCTGATATAGTCCCTTCCCCACCCCATCAGGAGGCGTGGGAACTGTGGCCTTGGGTTGCTAGGGGGAGAAGGGGCAAGGGTAATATTTAGCCATGCAGAAGGGTACAAGGAGAAACGACCTCCAACCACCTCCAGAGGAAAGGAGTTGGGCAGCTCTTCAGGAGCTTGGTAGGATTGGCCAGGAAAGAGTCCCTGAACCCTGGTAACGCAGACCCCTCTGTCCCAAAAGGAGCCTTCCCTGTGAGTTTCCCTCTGCCTCTAGAGGAGAACTTCGCCTGTGTGTCACAGAAAGGACCCTGAGATTTCTTGAATCATATCTTCCCACTATTTTGGTTTCGGGAGAAAGCACGTTGAGGGGAAGAATAATGGACACCTACGGCACAAAGGGTCTTACCGTCCTGTTCACATCTGGCCAGTGTGCTTTTAACTTTGGGTCCAAACAATGAAGAGGTCTCAATGGAAGCGTTAGAAAGGAAGACTTAAAGGGTTCTGCTAAATTGCACAAAGCATCCAGGAGTGTCTCATGACCGCTGAACCTCGGCTGCTCTTAGCTGATCCTTCTGATGCAAGATATCAGTCTATAGAGGAGTTAGATATTGACTCAATGGTGGCGAGCTGAGAGGCCATTTGTCACGCACTCATCAGACGGCACCAGCCAAGGTTTCAGAGAGCTTGGAAATCAGATCCCTTTGAAGCCTGGTAAAGTGTGCCATATAATTCAGGACCTGATAGTAAAGGTCGCTGATGCAAAGGTGTGCTTCCCTATCCTGTCCAGGGACGGGACTCTTGTTAGGCAGATGGACAGTCTGGCTTCTTCTTCTGCCAGATCGTTTTCTGTTGTGGCCTCCACCACCAGAGCATCCACAGGAAGACCTTTTGACCAATGGGGATCCGTAGCAGGAGGGGACAAAATCTTATCTGGCCTCCGGAAAATAGCCTCGACTGTCATGAGCCTTCCACACACTGCAACGATGAGCGGACAAGTTCATCAGCAGGTGGAGTAAACCCAAGAGGTAGGGGGCCAGGCATAAAAGCCTGCAGGAACACAGACTCCTCAGAGGTAGGATTAGAGGGCTGCCGTCACCTCTCTGTTTAAGGATTTCGAGGATGTCACTGAAAGATACCTCAGAGGGTGACCGAGGGGATCCTTCTCCCTCATCAAAGTCTGTGTCTTCAGTGAGGACTCCTCTGGAGTCCATGTGCTTCCTCTTACATGAACTTTTCCGTGGACTTTCACACAGGTAGAAGCTGGGGAAGACAGCAGAAAAGGGGTTTCCTGTGGGAATATGTCCTGAGGCCCTTGCACCCGGTGTCCACTAGGTGCAGCTTGTGAAACCAGTGTACCAGAGGCGGGGGGGGGCTAGACAGTCCAGTATCGCCAGCAGAAGCAAAAGCTTTCTCCATCAGTTGAAAGGCTGGTCCACCTGAAGAGGAGTGAGTGTCCAAGACAGGGGTCACTCCTTAAGTGACTCAGCCTGCACTGAGTCCCGGGATGGCTGTAGAGCAGCAAACTACGCATGCCACAACTGTCATTCTGGGTCATAGCAAAACTTTCCTGCCACGAGAGGCAACTGGGTTCCTTAGTGAGATCCATAAAGGGAACCGCAGAGGGGGAAGACTGTGCTATATCAACGGACTTCAAAGGCAATGAAGGAGGAGAATAAGAAGGGGTCTTTGGAGATGGGTGTTCACCTCCCAGGAAGGATAGGTCCTGGGGGGTGGGATACCTCTGGCCAAAAGCACTTGATTAACAAAATGCAACACATCATGTTCGGAAAGGCTTTTAGTGGACCTCATGGAGACTGAGGGAGAATAAGGCCTGTCAACAGAAGAGACAAAAGTACAGTTTTGTACCTACCATAAATGTAGATGTTCGAAGATCCACATTGCTGCAGTCCTTACATATGGGTAGTCCGCTGTCCTCGGTCGGCCCGAATACCAAAGTATTAGGCTGACGACGGTCAAGGCACTTAAAACTGACATCAGGACGTCAGGGTACAAAAGCGCATGAACGACGTCATTTCCTCAGTCTTTTCTTGCCCCAGATGTCAGAAGGCCCTAACAAGAAAGGCCAAAGCCAAAAACCAGCAAAAACTAACCAACCACCGTGCACTAACCATATTTACAATATGTACAACACAAACCACACCACCACCTTCAACAACAGAGGGAAGGAGGAGGGTAATTGGACTGCAGCAATGTGGATCTTAGAACATTTATGGTAGGTACAAAACTGTACTATGTTCTTCATCTCACATTGCTGCAGTCCTTATATGGGTAGAATCCCAAAGCAGAGGTAAGGGAGGATGGCAAAACTATAAAGCATTAGGAGCTGCCAAAATGCCCTGTAAAATTGCAGTGGCAAATCCAGCCCTAGATTTAGAGTAAAGCGGAGGTGGTAATGCTTAGAGAAAGTATGCACTGAACTCCAAGTAGCTGCTTCAAAATATCTTTAGTAGCCACCCCCTTAAAAGCTGTAGAAGTGGCAGTAGCCCTAGTGGAATGAGGCCTAATCCCAGCTGGAATCTCCTTACCATGATGGGAATAGCGGAAAGCAATACAAAACCAATCCACTTAGAAATAGTTTGTTTTGTCAGGTTTGCCCTGAGAACCCAAAGCAAAAGAAACAAACAACTGCTGAGACCGCCTGAAGCCTTTAGTTCTGCGCAAATAATATCGCGAACTGTCTGTGTATATCCAAAGTGTGCAAAATCCTTTCCCCTTTATTTTGGGGTTTGCAAAAAAGTAGGCAAATGAATAGTTTGGTTTAAAGCCACACTAGAAACCACTTTAGGCATAAAGAAGGGTTAGTGCAAAGAGACCCTATCGTAGTGGAAAATTAAGAAAGGCTCAACTGCCATAAGGGCCTGTAATTCAGAAACCCTTCTCGCAGAGGTAATGGCCGACAAAAGCAGTCTTCCATGATAAATATTTCAACTCTGCAGATGCTGCAGGCTCAAAAGGTTGTAGAGTGAGTTTCTCCAACACAAAATTGAGATCCCAAGCAGGAGTAGGAGCTCTACGTCGGGGTCTTATATTCTTTGCCCCTCTAAGGAATTGCTTAAACAAAGGCTGAGAAAATAATGGTGGGTCACAGTCATAGTGAGCAGAAATTGCTGCAGCATGAACCTTTATAGAGGAGAAGGACAAACCTTTGTCCAATAACTCAGTAAGGTATTGAAGCGCAACACTTAAATTAGGTTTAGAAACATCAAAGTCCTTTGCTGTACTCCAAAAAAAATCTCCTCCATTTATCTGCGTAAACTTTCCTTGTACTAGGCCTTCTGGCCTCCAAAATAACATTCAAAACTTGTTGTGGAAGCTGAGACCCTCCAGGGTTTAAAACAGAATATGCCAGGCTGTCAGATGTAGAGAATGAAGTTTGACATTGAGTAAATGACTGTTCTCCTGAGACAGCAGGTGAGGAATCGAAGGCAAAGGCCATGGAGGCTCCGTACCAGACTTCTCAGTAATGGGTACCAGTGCTGTCGAGGCCAATCTGGAGCTATTAAAATCATGTTTGGCTTGTCCTGTCTGACCTTCAGGAGTACCTTTGGGAGGAGAGGCAGAGGTGGAAAGGCATACACGTGAAGATTGCTCCAATTGAAAGAGAGAGCATCCACTTTCCAAGCTGTGGGATGAAACCTTTTTGTGCAAAACTTTGGCAGCTGGTAATTCAGTGGAGAAGCGAACAGATCTATGTCTGGAGTTCCCCATAACACTGTCAATCTCTGAAATACATGAGGATCCAATTTCCACTCGTGGGGATCCATAATTTGTCTGCTCAACACATCTGCTAAGGAGTTCTGTGCTCCTGGCAGAAACCTTGCCTGAAGATTTAGCTGTAACCTGAGAGCAGTCTCCCACAAAATCATTGCTTGTCTGCATAGAGGATAAGAATGCGTTCCCCCTTGCTTGTTGATGTACCACATGACAGTTGTGTTGTCTGTTTGAATCAACACCTGCCCTGGAAGAAGTAAATCCTTGAAAGCTATTAATGCAAATTGGACTGCTAACATCTCCTTCAAGTTGATATGTAGATGTTGAAGTCTGGCAGGCCACGTGTCTTGTACCCATTTTCCATTTAGATGAGCTCCCCAAGCTTTGTCTGAGGCATCTGTCATTAAAATCTGACTCGCCTCTGGCCGGGTCACAGAGAGTCCCTTGTTTAGGTGACATTCCTGAGCCCACCACAAAAATTCCTTTTGAATGCAAGGTATTATCGGAATGACAGTGTCCAAATCTTGGCAGTGCTGTGTCCATACATTCTTGAGATACCATTGTAGCTTCCTCATATGCAGTTTGGCATTGGGAAGTACCAGAATACAAGATGCCATGAACCCCAAGGCTTGAAGGACTGTCCTTGCAGTCAGCCTGGACTGACGAGACAATTGGTGGAAGTAAAGAGAAAGATTCTTTTGTTTGTCCGGGTTCAAAAAGGCCATCTGGGATGCTGTATTCAGTCTCACACCCAGAAAGCACATGTCCTGAGAGGGTACTAGACTGGACTTTATTTCGTTCACAGAATACCCCAGGCATCTTAGCACTGCCATCACATACTGTAGATGATGAAGAAGTTCGTCCTTTTCTTGGGCCAGAATCAGGCAATCGTCCAAATAAGGATAGATTTGTATTCCTCTTAGCCTGAAGAAAGCTACCACTGGAGCCAGAACCTTCGTGAACACTCTGGGCAGTAGATAAGCCAAAGGGCAATGCAGAGAACTGATAATGTGAAGTCCCAGCCCAAAAGCAGATACTTCCTGCAACTGGGCCTGATAGGAACATGAAGGTAAGCCTCCTTGAGATCCAGAGTCACCATCCAGTGATCTTTGCCCAGCAGAGGTAAAAGCTGTTGTAACGTCAACATTTTGAACTTGGGAATGTCCAGATATGTGTTGAGGATAGATAAATCCAAAATTGGTCTCCACGTGTTTCCCTTCTTTGGTACTAGAAACAGGCGAGAATAAAATCCTAGGCCCACTTCTGGCAGAGGGACTGGTTGTATGGCCCCTATTTGAAGTAGTAGAGAAATTTGTTTGTGAGCCTCTAGTCTTTGCTGAGGAGGAACGTCCGGCATGCCTTTGAAAGGAGGCAAGGTATGGAAATAAAACTTGTAACCCTGGTGTATGATATCCAATACCCATTTGTCTTGGGTAATCAACATCCAATTTTCCTTGAAGAGTGCCAACCTTCCTCCCAAAGGTGCTGCCAGGCAAGAAGGATCTGGCAGCTGAAAAGTAGGTCATTGGGCCTGTTTACGAAAGGACTGGCCCCTGCCCTCACCGAAGATTGTGCAGGTGAACTCCCTGTTCTAGGTCTGAAAGAACTCTGAGCTCTGCCCTACCACGTCTAGATCTACCCCTAGACTGAGAATCATAAGAAGGATACGTCCACCCCTTAGCAGGCCAATTCCTACTAAACTTGGAGGCTGAACTTGCAAAAATCTTTAACAGCCTGCATAGACTTAGCCTTGTCTTCCATTTTCTTCAAGACTGACTCCACAGGTGAACCAAACAACACATCAGACTGCAAAGGAGCATCCAAAATCCTTGTCTTAACATGGTCAGATAAATTCTGATCCTTCAGCCAGGCGTGCCTGCGAAGAACTGAGCCAGTGGCAGCAACCCTAGACGAGGCCTGCACAGCATCAAAACCACACTGTAATGAATGCTTACCCACCTGTTCAGAGACATGCACCAAATCTTGTAATTCTTTACACTCAATGCCTTCCCCAGAGCATCCACCTTAGACTTCAATTGAGAAAGAAGAAAGTTTTGATATTTCAACATATGAAACTGGCAATTCAAAGCCCTCATAGCTAAGGTAGAAGATGTATAGACCTTCTTTCCCCATCTATCCAAAGCTCTGGCTTCTTTATCTAGAGGAACCGGATTTTTACAACAGAGGCCTTGACACCCTTAGGTCCCTGACTAATAGTTTCTGGGTCCGCCCTAGGACTCTTATAAAGATATTTATGAGCCTCAGGCACCCTGTAATACCTATCCGGTTTAACAGGAGCAGGAGGCAGAGAATCAGGATTAAGTGAAGCCTCTGCAAACACATCTTCCACAACATCCAGAACAGGGGGTATAGCCAAGGGCCTATGCTGGGGTAACAGCAAAATCTCCCTAAGCCTTTTCCGAGAATCAGAGAAGTCCTGACCTTCCCACTTAAAATGTTCCCTCATAGAATGAAGTGTCTCTGAAAAAGAAAAATCCTCTGGAGGAGAAGCAGAAGGAGTGGAATCATCTGCATCAGAATCAGAATAAGGAGAGTACTCCTGCAAGTCTTCAGCCGAAGACTCTGAAACATCCAGCCTGCTCAAAACTTCCCAACTCTGGCTCCACCCTAGGCCTCTTATCAGGGGCAAAGAACCTCTAATCAGAGTAATCAAATCTTCTGCCATTTTAAGCATGTGCTTCTTAGGCACAGACCCTGCTGAACTAGGAGTGACACCAACAGAAGCTAAAACTGGCCTGCCTCTGGGAGAAGCCTTGGAAACAGAAGGAGAAGGCCTAACCACCCTAGGAAGGGAGGGAGTACAGTAACTAGAGAAGCCCCTTCAGCCTGACCTGCCTCCTGAGAGACCACCTCCTGCAAAATCAAAGTCTCCCCCTGAGACTCCAGAGAAGTCTCCGACGGAACCACAGTTCCCACTGAAGCCTCTAAAGAACCGGCGTCCGGGCGGACGACTCATCTTGCCTGGGTTTAACTGCTTTGTCTTTGCGCTTCTTAGCAGAAGCGGCCGGAGAATCCGCGGCATATTATAATTGCACCGCTTCCCAAAGACCAGCCTAGCACAATCCAACCTTCGCAATAGTGCGTTTATTGAACCTAGCACAAAAAGCGACACCCAACAACGTCGTGCTCAGGCCCCAAACAAGGAATACACAAAGAATGATAATCCCTATGCGGTATCTGTTTCCCACAAGAAATACAGTTATTCACTTTTTCTGACATCCGGTAAAACACTGAGGCAAGAAAAAACCAAAATATCCCCCAACGGGGTACTTAGCCAACTTGGATTCGGTCTGAAACTCAATGAAAAATTTCAGAACGCCGAACGGCACTTGCAATGCTGCTTCTGCATCGGACCATGCGGCAAAAAAGACTGAGGAAATGACGTCGGTCATGCGCTTTTGTACCCTGACGTCCTGATGTCAGTTTTAAGCGCCTTGACCGACGTCAGCCTAATACTTTGGTATTCGGGCCGACCGAGGACAGCGGACTACCCATATGTAAGGACTGCAGCAATGTCAGATGAAGAACATCTCGGTGCCCAGCTCATCAGTCCACACAGAGAACAATGGTGCCGAGAGAGACTGGACTACGGGTGTCTGTACCGAGGAAGTCATCGGTGCTGAGGTCACGGTCTGCACTGACACAAGGATTGGTGCCGAAGTGGTTGTCGGTTCCGAAGCTGGAACCGACAAAATTGGAGCCAACAACTGAGGCGTCGGCTCCAAGTAAGATGTCGGAGTCGACGTGGTCAAGGTCTGCGCCAACTGAGCGGTCGGTGCCGATACAGTAGTAGTAATAGTCTGAACTGAGTAGCCCCTCGGTGCCGATATAGTGAAGGCTGCAGGAGAAGACGGAGCAGAGATTACTAATGGAGCCGAAGGCCTTGGTGCCAAAAGTCTAGGCACCGAAAGCACTGGGGCTGACTGAGTGAGCTCCGGAGCGGAAACTTTAGCCTTTTTAGGTTTTGGTTGGGAGTCCCCAGCTGGGACGAAGGTAAATACTTGGCCTTAGTAGGAACATCCTTTGGTTGGTGGGAGTCCCCAGCCGGGACGAAGGCAAAGACTTGGCCTTAGTAGGAACATCCAAAATTTTCTTATGGGCTCTAGGAGGGGTTGAGGCCTCCGACCCAGAAATAGCCTCTGAAAAGGGAGATTTAAGAAGTCCCTTCAGCAACAACTTGTTTTTCCTTTCTAACAAGGTTCTGTTAGAAAAATTTTCACAGATAGTACAGGGAGGGTCAACAGATAAATGGGATGCCCTCAAACAATAAACAAGAGTGTGCATCAGATGTAGGTAATTTGTGTCCACAATCAGAACACCTTTTAAAACCCGGACTACCTTTCTTATCTGCCATGGTAGAAAAAAGGGATAGGAGAAAGGGTACCAGCAATGGTACAAAAGAATACCCGAAGGTATGAAAAAAGGAAGATTACCAACGATGGTAGGGGAGAAATACCTCGCGGTAAAAGGTGTAGAGAAAAGAGAAGAAAAACTCAAGAGAATATGGTCGCTAGATGTGATAGGGTAAGAGACAATAAAATAGAAACTTTTCTGACAGAAAAAGTTATATAAATGACTATTCTGACAACAGATAACACGAAGTTATGTACCTACCATAACGTTCCATGTTAGTTGTCTTCATCTCGCCTTCCTTCTTGCTGTTTGGGATCAGAGCCAATCCTCGGCTCCTACTCGACCATCTTCAATAGCTCGAGAGCTGTTTACTGGCTCAAGGTTACCCCTTATCCCATGATGCCTAGTGACAGCTACCCAGATCTCGTTTGAAATAGCTAATTCCAGACATAATATGAGAGAAACCAGTTAACAAAAAACTGGTTGTTCCATACATCCTAAAAACTAGAATAGGTAAGGAAGACCTAGGCAGAAGAGTAACAATAAAAAATACTCAGCCAGTGAAGAAGGACTCCTCTCGATCCACTACGATGGGGGGATGGAGGGAGGGACGCAAGAAAGAAGGTGAGATGAAGACAACTAACATGGAATGCTATGGTAGGTACATAACTTCTTAATGTTAAGTTGTCTATCTCGCCTTCATTCTTGCTGTTTGGGACAGCGTCCCTAGCACCTAACATCCTGGGTGGCTCAGTGGAACAGACTCTTCAGAACAGTGGAACCAAAGTCAGCTCTGCTCCAGAAGACCATATCCACCTTGTAAAGAGAAATAAAGGTATGAAGATTTGTCCACGTGGCAGCTGCACAGATGGAATCCATGGGCAACCTAGAATGAAAAGCTACGGAGGTGGCTAATGCCCTAGTAGAATGACCTTTCGGTTTAGTTGGTAACTCTTTATTCCTTAACTGGTAAATAAAAGTAATAGTGTGGGACAACCATCTGGATAAGGTCACCGTGGAAACTGGGAGACCTTGTTTGTTTAAGGCATAAGAAAGGAATAATTGGTCTGACTTTCTTATTTCTTCAGTTCTATGTAGGTAAAAATGCAAATGTCTATCAACGTCTAATTGGTGAAGCTTGTACTCTGCCTTGTTGCTATGATTTGGGAAGAACACAGGGAGATCTATAGATTGATTTAATTGATTTAAATTATTTTCTGAGCAGACTTTAGGAAGAAGCAAAGGATTAGTCCTCAGAGCAACTCTGTCCTTGTGAAACACCAGGTAGGGAGGACGAACACACAGTGCTTGAAGTTCCGAGACACGCCTAGCTGAAGTGATAGCAACCAGAAAGAGTGTCTTCCAAGACAAACTTGATGGAGCAAGATGCTGCTGGTTCAAAAGGAGGCAGCATTAAGGAAGTTAGGACTAAATTAAGGTCCCAAGGAGGAGGGGGATCTCTCACTGGAGGTCTAAGAACAGATGTTCCCTCTCAAAAAAGCTTTACAGAGCTTATGAGACATGATGTTAGAATTTGTCAAACCAGTATGAAAATTAGAAATGGCCACTAACTGTACCCTAATCGTAGCGGAAGCGGCCCAGGAATGAAAAAGTTGTGCTAGGAATTCCAGAATTTCGTGGACTAGGGTTGAGAAGGGATCCACAATCCTAGACTCTGCCCAACAAGAAAAACGTTTCCATTTGCTAGCATAAGTTTTTCTCGTTGTAGACTTATGAGAGGAAATGATAATCTCGCGGACTGCTGGGGAAATGCTGGGAAGCCTGGCTAAAGCTGTAAGTGGAGCAACCAAGCTGTGAGCTGGAGAGTTTGGAGGGATTGATGCAACCCACCTGATTGATGAATCAGGAGATCTGGAATCGGGTCCAGAGTCCAGGGCTGATCGAGAAGGTAATAGTGCAGGAACAGGAACCATATTTGTCGAGGCCAAGAGGGGGCAATGAGGATCATTTTGCAACCCAACGATTTTGCTTTCTGTATGAGTTTCAGTATCAGGGGAAACGGACGATAGGCATAAAAAAGTCCCTGAGGCCAATCGTGAACTACAGCGTCTCTAGGTATGTGACCTGGAAGCGGAAGAAGGGAGAAGTAGTTGCTGTATTTGCTGTTGAAAGGGGTGGCAAAAAGATTGCAGCAAGGCTGTCCCCATTTCCGGAAGATAAGATCCGCAACTTCCTGATTCAGAGACCACTCGAGAGGCATGAAGATAGCTCTGCTGAGCCTGTCCGCTATGATGTTGGATCTCCCACGGATGTGCGTCGCAATCAGAAAATGTTGGGAGGAAATCGCCCATTGCCAAAGTCTGAGTGCTACTAGACACAGGGAGTAGGATCTGGTTCCGCCCTGCTTGTTGATGTACCACACCAATGACATGTTGTCTGTTTGAATTGCAATGGCCCCGGAAGGAAGAAAGTCTTGAAGGGCTTGCAACGCTAGGAGCACGGCTCTCATTTCTAGGACATTTATGTGCAGATGGTACTCATGAGGTTGCCAAGTGCCTTGGACTGTCCTGCCCAGATAATGCCCACCCCCCACCCTATCAGGGAGGTGTCTGTAGTCACTGTGGCTACCGGAGGGGGCTGTATGAAAGGCCCTGAGTCACTAGTGGGGAGACCATCCACCAAGAAAGGTGCCTTTTGCATGCCTCCGTGATTAGGATCATGTGAGTCATGGGTAGCTCCTGGAAAGACCACTGCGTGAAAAGAAGCCACTGAAGAATTCTCATGTGGAAACGTGCTAATGGAAGGTGAAGAATGGCAGCTGCCATGGATCCCAGAGTTTGAAGGACATACCTGACTTGGATCCTTTTGCTCTGCATTAGGATTTGCACTTGTTGACGAATTGTGGACACTCTTTCCAGTGGTAACCTTGCGAACATTTCACTTGTGTTTAATTCTGCGCCTATGTAAGTGATAGATTGACAGGGCAACAAGGCAGATTTTTCTCCTCCTTGTGAGACCATCCTTTACCAAAACACAGTGAAACCTGTGAACCAGTATACCCTGTACAACAGTACCATAATCTACCCAACTGGACGACTCTGAAACTAACTAAACAAAGGCTAAACTAGGATTTCTCCTACCAGCCTCCTTGTGAGACCATCCTTTACCAAAACACAGTGAAACCTGTGAACCAGTATACCCTGTACAATAGTACCAGAATCTACCCAACTGGACGACTCTGATACTAACTAAACAAAGGCTAAACTAGGATTTATCCTACCAGCCTCCTTGTGAGACCATCCTTTACCAAAACACAGTGAAACCTGTGAACCAGTATACCCTGTACTATAGTACCAGAATCTACCCAACTGGACAACACTGAAACTAACTAAACAAAGGCTAAACTAGGATTTCTCCTACCAGCCTCCTTGTGAGACCATCCTTTACCAAAACATAGTGAAACCTGTGAACCAGTATACCCTGTACAATAGTACCAGAATCTACCCAACTGGACGACTCTGAAACTAACTAAACAAAGGCTAAACTAGGATTTCTCCTACCAGCCTCCTTGTGAGACCATCCTTTACCAAAACACAGTGAAACCTGTGAACCAGTATACCCTGTACAATAGTACCAGAATCTACCCAACTGGACGACTCTGATACTAACTAAACAAAGGCTAAACTAGGATTTATCCTACCAGCCTCCTTGTGAGACCATCCTTTATCAAAACACAGTGAAACCTGTGAACCAGTATACCCTGTACTATAGTACCAGAATCTACCCAACTGGACAACACTGAAACTAACTAAACAAAGGCTAAACTAGGATTTCTCCTACCAGCCTCCTTGTGAGACCATCCTTTACCAAAACATAGTGAAACCTGTGAACCAGTATACCCTGTACAATAGTACCAGAATCTACCCAACTGGACGACTCTGAAACTAACTAAACAAAGGCTAAACTAGGATTTCTCCTACCAGCCTCCTTGTGAGACCATCCTTTACCAAAACACAGTGAAACCTGTGAACCAGTATACCCTGTACAATAGTACCAGAATCTACCCAACTGGACGACTCTGAAACTAACTAAACAAAGGTTAAACTAGGATTTCTCCTACCAGCCTCCTTGTGAGACCATCCTTTACCAAAACACAGTGAAAGTATGTACTGTAACAGCTACTAGATCATTGTTCATTACTATTGCTTAAATCTGTCCCTGGTGTGGCAAGCTTCCTGCTTAGGTTGCCAGCAGCCAACAATCCCCCCCTCATTTATCTTATCCTTATCTAACCCTTGCATCCAACTAGCTTCCCTCTTCTAACAACTAGCCTATCTTCCCCCCTCTTGTAGCCTGCTACCCCCTGTAGACGGACATTTCGCCACTATAACGTACTGACCATTAGGTGGCGCTTTAACATTATCCTCTGTATATTCTTTTCCCACAACTGTTCCTTACCATAACCCTTACGCCATACTTTTTCTGCCTCTACTTTCTTGTACTTTCTGTTTCACTCTCTCACCCTTGTCCCAAGGTATCTTTCATCCCATTCTACTACTTCTGACATCCTAATCCTCCTTCTTACTAGCCTCAAACTTACCTGTATATTTTCTCCCTTTTAGACTTACCTATAGAACTCTCCCACTTCCCAGATTGTCATCTTTGATAGTCTACTCTCCTGTCTCTACGCTCGTTAAGCCCTTCGGGCTCACTCCGCTCCCCTACCCTGCTCCCAAATTCCACCCGCCCCCAGTGTTCCTACATTTATTCTCACTAGGTTACACCCTTATTACTCCACACCCTATCACACAAATCACATCATTACCACACCCTACCCCTCCACACATAACTCCCCCACCATTACCTCCCCCCTTCCAATATACAATACCTAGTGACACTCCTCCTAATCTATATATACAACTTACCTCACCTTTAATTCCCAAGTCACCAACCAATAGCATGTCTAAATTAATCATCCCATACCAACTACAACTATTAATATTGATTGTACTCACAACTGCTCTAACTACTACCTATCTCTTAACCTCCTATGCAAAGCCTCTTTTCTCTAGCATTCCCTTCCCTTCCAAACTCACTTCAACAGCAATACAAACATTCTCTCCAACATTTTATATTCTATCTGCAAACCTAGATACCTACTAGCCAAATTTCACAAACTAGTACACATTAAATTCAACAACCAAAAACCTAAAAATACATTCAACCCCTATTGTAAGCCTCACCAAATAAATTACTATATTCTCCTCCACTCCTTAATAGACAGAGACATTCATCCTAACCCTGGCCCAATCTTTACCCCTACCACTGCAAACTGCCACCAAGATAAAACTAGTGACCTACCACCTACAAAACCTTCCAATTCACTCTCCATTGTACATCTTAATATACGTAGCATCTGTAATAAAATCACCCAAGTCCATGCCCTCCTTGACATCCACCAATTTGACATCCTTTGTTTATCTGAAACATGGCTAAAACCTATAATAAAAGACAATGAAATCACCTCCCAGGTTATAACATAACTCGACTAGACCGCATAACTAAAAAAGGTGGAGGGGTAGCAATTCTTTACAAATCTGAATTACAAGTTAGCACTGTAAATCTTAACAAACCTCTAATGCCGAAATAATCATCTCCAAACTCCAGCTTAACCCACATAAAGCTATAAATATCATCTGTGCATATCTTCCCCCAGGAAACAATATTCGCTTACTTGAATACATACTCAATTGGCTTTCACATAATCACCCACAAGAAACCATAGTCTTAGGAGACTTCAATATAGATTGGACTTCATGTAGCAGTACAAACCCCACTTCCCATATAAACCTTTATGGCTTCTCTCAAACTATAAACTCCCCTACTAGAACTAATAAACTCAGCTATAAAGACAGTACCTTGGATTGGATACTCACCAATAATCCTCACCAAACTTATACCACAGGAACTCTTCCAAATGACCTAAGTGACCATTAGCTAATATACATTATCAGACATAAAACCAACCTAACTCTCCCTAATACTTTTAGAACTGTACGTACCAAAAATCACTTTAATTCCAAGCTATTCCAAACAGAACTAAAGCAATGTAATTGGACTCTACTGAAATCTCTCCCTATAAATAAAGCAGTTGAATACTTTTAACTCTACATTCTTAAAAATCCTGGACCATCACGCCCCATTACGATCTACTAGAATTAAAACTAAACCTGCCCCTTGGCTCTCTAATGAAACCAGGCATTTAATCCATCAAAGAAACAAATCCTGGACCAAATGGCGTACTACTAAGAATCATGTAGATCACCAAACCTTCAGACAACTCAGAAACAATACAAAAAAAGCCATTTTACTAAACAAAAAGAACGATTACCACCAGTTACAACAATCCTCCCTCAAGTATCCACAAAAATTTTGGACCAGCATTAACAAACTGCTTAACCCAGGACAATCTATCACCCCCAACCCACTAGGCTCGAACCCTGAAAATCCTATACAAACAGCCAATGCCTTTAATTCTTTCTTTCCTGACACTATCCAAACCCTTGCAAGCCATCTATCTCCCAATACTGCTAACCTGCCCACTCCCACTAGCTATCCACCCCCTGCATTTCATTTACAACCAGTGGCCACATCCTTTATCTGCTCCCTTCTACATAAACTAAAACCAACCACCCCTTCAGCCGACAAACTCCCAGCAGAATGTCTGCAAAAAGGGGCCGATGCCATTGCTTACCCCATCTCTATTCTCATAAATAGAACTATAAAGGAAGGTACTATCCCATCTATCTGGAAAGTTTCTCACATCATTCCACTACATACAGGAGGTAACTCCAATGACTTCTCTAACTTTCGCCCTATAGCTCTACTATCCCCCCTTGCAAACATAATGGAAAAATGCATTCACAGACAACTTCTTAACCACCTTCTCCATCATAACCTATTAGCCAACTCTCAGCATGGATTCAGACCTTCCCACAGTACAACCACTGCCCTGCTATCCTTCACAAACTGTATCAACAAAAACAGCAATACAAATCTTCTTTCCTCTGCAGTTTTTGTGGATTTATCTAAAGCTTTTGACATGGTTAATCACCAACTTCTTCTACACATACTGAAATCTCTATCACTCAACACTCTATCCATGAGCTGGTTCACATCTTGCCTTGAAAACCAACATCAAGCTGTACTGTGGCAAAATAAACTATCTAATTATCTTCCTGTCTCCCTAGGTGTACCACAGGGCTACATATTAGGTCCACTCCTATTTTCCATCTATATCAATGACTTTCATTTAGCTATTTCACACTCCACCTGCATCCAATATGCAGATGACTCTACAATAATCTGCTCAGCCACCTCCCAAGCCGAACTCCAGTCTCTTACCCAAAAAACGTTCAATATTGTTGAGCATTGGTTCTCAAACCGCTGCCTCCTCCTAAACCCCAAAAAAACTAAACTGCTACTCTTTACACCAACCCATAAGTCTTCTCCTTTTTCTCCTTTACATTTTACCCTCACATCCAATAATGGTACTTTTATCTCTCCTGACCTAACCACCAAACTCTTAGGTATCACAGCTGACAACAACCTCAACTTTGACACTCACATAAATTCCACTATAAAATTAGTTAACAGAAAACTAGGATCCCTCTAAAAAATTAAGCCCTTTCTTACACCACTAGCAAGGACCGCTATAGCTAGAACACACCTAATCTCAACCCTACTATATGCCTCTCCTATATACACTAACCTCTCTAAGAATAACCTCAACAAACTTGCCACATCTTATCACAATATTGCTAGATTTGCTACCGGCTCTCCATTCAGAACTCATCACTGTCTGAACCTAAAGCAACTAGGCTGGCTAGAATTTCTTAACCAGCTTCAATTCCACCAACTTACAATAGCCCATAAGACCCTGTATCAACCCTCTAACACGCCAATACTCTCAAGCCTTATTATACCTTATAAAAATCTCAATAATCTGCACTCCTCACACAAAATGTTGATTAATACCACCAAAACTAAAAACTCAGCAGGCGACTCCTTGTTTTCTAACGCTGTCGGAAAAGTATGGAATCAACTACCTCCCAATCTCACATCTCAAACCTCTCTCTTGCTTTTTAAAAATAATCTAAGGTTATTTCTTAATCAACACTGGTTATGCTCCTGCACCAACCCTGACTAACTTCTCTCCCCTACTCTAACATTTCATTCTACATCCTATACTTATCCTCCCTCTCTCTGTTTCTACATAATTTGTTTTGTACACAAACCCCTAGTTATTTTTATCTACACTGAGAAATATACACAGTAAACAAAATAAAAAAATAAAAAAAAAAAAAAAATATATATATATATATATATATATATATATTTTTTTTTTTTTTGTTTTGTTTTTATAATGTCATTCTTAACAATTGACGTTTTTTATCTTGTTTCTATACTACTCTCTATCAATGTTTTTATAATACATCTATGTAACAATTTGTAGTTTTTTTATAATGGCTCTGTCTTAACCTAGACTAACTCTGTATGATTCCTGGAGCTTTTCTCCCCGGGCCTCTACTTGAAAATGGACATGTATCCAGTTAGACTAGCCCGGTCAACAAATGTAAAATAAAATAAAAATAAAGATTTTTCAAAATTTATTGTAATACCTAGCTGGGTGCAAGATGTGACTGTAATCCCGCGGTTGTAAGAGTTGATGCCTGGTGGTAGCAGTGAGGAGCCAGTTGTCTAAATATGGAAACACCTGGAATCCTTGACGTCTCAAGTGAGCCGTGACCACTGCCATGCATTTGGTTAACACCCTGGTGGGCTCTGGAGAGACCAAAGGGCAAAGCTGGTAATGACTGGCCCCCACCCGAAAGCGAAGAAATCTCCTGGAGCATCTGTCCATCTTTATATGGTAGCACGCATCCTGAAGATCTATCGAGCACATCCAATTGTCCTGACCCAGGAAGAATAGAATTAAATGTAGCGTGACCATCCGAAACTTTGTTCTTTGCACAGATTTGTCTAGTCTGCTGAGATCCAGCATCGGTCTCCAGTCCCCTGTCTTTTTTGGTACCAAAAAGAACTTTGAGTAAATTCCGGATCCTTGCTGGTCTGCTGGGAGTTGTTGGATGGCCCATTTTTTTAGCAGTCTTGAAATTTCTTATACTGCCTGTTCCCTTGGACTGGGTGGAACATCTGGGATGGGGTTGTTTGATTTTAAGGGGGTGTGGACAAATGGGATTTTGTAACCTCCGGATATGATAGACTGTACCCATCTGTCTCGAGTGATGAGACGCCAGGCTTCTGGGTACAGAGACAACCTTCCCCCGACTGCCTCCGAAGGCGGACAGCCGGGCAGCCCCTCAGGGGTGCTGGAAGGGCTTGTCAGAGAAAGATTCTCTGCTGCCCTGATTCTGCGGACCCCCTCTGCCCCGTGGGCGGCGTCTATTGTTGTTCCCTCATCTGCCTCTGGAGGGAAACTCGCCACATGTGTCAGGCACTGCTCCCTGGGTTTTCCAGAACCACATCTTTCCACTCTTCTGACCCTTAGGGTATGGTCTAGAGGGAGTGGAGAAACGGACTCCCACAGCAGAAAGAGTCTTGCCTTCCTGCTCACACCTGGTAAGTGTATCTTTCACCTGAGGTCCAAACAGAGCCGAACCATCAAAAGGGGTGTTGGTGAAAGACGCCTTGAAGGGATCAGCGAAGTTACATAACCGCATCCAGACATGTCTTCTCAAAGCCATGCCTGTGGCTCTACTCGCTCCATCCGCCGCATACGAAATTAGCTGCATGGAGGAGTTAACGACAGAATTAAGAGTCGCCAGCTGGGAGTTTATCTTGTCTTCAGCCCCCGCAGCTGATGGATCTTGCAGTGTATCTCCTAGCTCCTTGAGGAGATCCCTCTGAAGACGGGTGAAGTGGCACAAATAATTCAGCGACTGCATGGAGAAGGTCGCAGAGGAAAACATCCACTTCCCGTATCTATCCATCATCCTAGACTCTATTAGGGGGATGGACATGTATCTATCCATCGTCCTAGACTCTTTATTAGGGGGATGGACAGGTACAGAAGTGTCAGCCAACTCCTTTTTCGTGGCAGCTGCTACCACCATGGCATCAACGGGGACACCCTTTGTCAAAAACTGTTTATCTTGAGGGGCCGTAATAAACTTTGGTTGGTTTCAGTGTGTCCTGAGCTGACCACGCCTTCCAAGCCACCACTTCCATTAATGGATCGAAAGGCGGAGACACCCAGGAGGTGGAGGGGCGAGAACCAAACGCATCCAAGTATACCGACTCATCCTCAGAAGGGTTAAGGGCAGACCAGTTCCCCCTCTGCTTAAGGATCTCAAGGATGTCTGAGAAAGAGACATCTTCAGAGGGGGATCTTGGGGACCCTTCCGAATCCTCCAAGTCAGTATCTGACGTGACAGACTCTGGGGAGTCAACATGTTTCCTCTTACATTTCCTCTTTCGAGGGGGCTCCTCTGAAATCTCAGGGGAGGCCTTGGAAGAGGAAGATACACCCAGTGGGGTGACCTGGACGGTTTGATCCCTTCTCTTGGGGTCTGGAGGAGGGGCAGAGACCGAAGCAGGCACCCTGGGGGGAGGAGCTGAAGGGGCTGATCGAGGTGCAGACTCAGAAGTCAGCACAGTCCTCATGACCTTGAACGTGCCCCTGTCCGGCAGAGAAGAGGGCCCCCACTCCGAAGAGACAGGAATCCTCTCTGGCACCGAAAGGGACGGCTCCGAGGCCGATGTAGGAGCCGAGCTTACCTGCGCCGAGGCTCTGAGAGGGAGAACGGGGTCGGACAAGGGTCCGATGCCACTCTCCCCCTTGGAGCTGACAAGGGAGTCTCGGCACCCAGATCCCTCCAAGGACGGAACCATTGAAGAAATCGGAGCCGACGAAGGAGCCGAAAGGGGAAGCATCAGCGCCGACATTTCCAGGATCCAAGCCCCAACAAGCTCCGGCTCCGAACTGACAGGAGGAGTCAGAGGAGGAACTACTTCAGAAACAGGAACAGCCACAGCCTGATGAGGAGGGCTAGTTAACATTTTAGCCAGGGCCTGCGATTTGAGGAGTCTACTAACCACTCTCTCCAAGTCATGATCGGATAGCCTCGAGGACCGAGAAGAGTGGGACCGATGGCTCCTTTCAGACTGTAGCAAAGACGATCCCGGAGCCGAGCGAATCGACTCTAGGGATGGCGATCTGGATTGCTTACGGCTCGCTGATGGCTCCGACACCAAGGTCGGAGCTGAGAGAGATTTAGATACTTCGGTTCCGGCCGGAACCAAAATTGAAGCAGATGCTCCACCTGGCGACGGCTCCGTACTGGGAGCCGACGGCTTGGTGGGCTTAGGGGTTTTCGCTGGCTGAGACTTCGCCGGAAACCCCTCGGGTTTTCATAACCCCCTGAGAATTAACTTGTTCCTACACTCCTGCAGGACTCTCAGACTAAAGGCATGACATACCGAGCAAGAGTCCTGCAGGTGTAGGGCACACAAACAATAAACACAAGAAGTGTGACCGTCTGTCAGAGACATTTTCTGACAGCACGAGTCACACTTCTTGAACCCTGACACCTTGGTATCCTTTGACATGTTATAGAAAAAAGGAATACCGATGGATAAATGTTAGACTAGTGCAAAAAACATGCACTCACACACACACACTAGTCCCACACCTTCACACAAAAAATTTAAAGGAAACAATACTATCAAAACTAAGAGACTATGACTTAGACTACAAAGGCTAAACACTACTTCCTACTGGAACAATTTAAAAGGGAAGGGGATAGCCTCTAACTTAAACGGCCTACTTAGGGAGATAGGGGGGGAGGGGAGAAACTCTCTAAGTAAAAACGAGTTTCCTAAGGGTAGAAAAACACAGGGAAAACTAAGACTAATCTACAGTACTAGTCTGATTTAACAAAAAAAAAAAAAAAAAACTTGAAAAATATACACTAAAAGTTTAACTACTAATATTACAAAAGATGAATACGACCTGAGCCAGTAAAGCGCAACCTCGTAGCTGAAGCGGCAAACGAGATCTGGGGGTCTAGCGCCAGGCATTGTGGGATATAGGGAGGCCTCGAGCCAGTAAGTAGCTCTCGAGCTTTAGAAAATGGCCGAGTTGGAGCCGAAGGTCGGCTCCAAACCCAACCAGCAAGAATGAAGGCAAGAGAGACAACTTAACATCTTCTATTACTGCTTGCTCCTTCAGATTGGGTGGAACATCTGGAAGGGCCTTCTTTGACTGTAAGGGGGATTGATGGAAGGGAATTTTGTAACCTCCAGATATAATGGACAGTACCCATCTGTCTCTTGTTAAATTTTGCCAGGCTTTTGGGTACGGCAAAAGTCTTACCCCGACTGCCTCTAGAGTTGAGCAGCCAGGCAACCCATCAGGGATGCTGGAAGGGCTTGTCAAGACAAGGATTCTCTGTTGCCCTGGTTCTCCGGACTCCCTCTGCCATGAGGATGGCGTCTATTATTGTTGTTTCCCCCTCTGCCTCTGGAGGAAAAATCACTACGTGTGTCAGGCAAGGCTCCCCGAGATCTGTGGAACCACATCTTCCCACTCTTCTGACCCTTGGGATAAGGTCTAGAGGGAGTGGAAAAATGGACTCCCACAGCAGAGAGAGTATTGCCTTCTTGCTCACACCTAGTCAACATGTCTTTCACCTGTGGCCCAAAGAGAAAGGAGCCATCAAAGGGGGTATTCATGAAGGATGCTCAAAAGGGTTCCGCAAAGTGACACAGCCACATCCAAGCATGCCTCCTGAGGGCCACACCTGTGCCCATGGCTTTACTCGCTCCATAGGCTGCATAGGAAATGAGCCTCATGGAGGAGTTAACTACAGAATTAAAAGTCGCTAGCTGGGAAGCTACTTTGGCTTGTACTCCCTCAGCTGTAGGATCTTGAAGGGTATCTCCAAGCTCTTTAAGGAGACCCCTTTGAAGGTGAGTAAAATGACATAGATAGTTCAGGGACCTCATGGAAAAGGTCGCTGAAGCAAACATTCACTTTCCATACCTGTCCATTGTCCTAGACTCCTTGTTAGGGGGATGAACAGATGGAGAGTTCTCTGCTAACTCTCTTTTGGTGGCTGCTGCTACCACCATGGCATCAATGGGCACACCTTTAGAAAGGAATTGTTTACCTTGGGGGGCTGTAATACATTTACCAGGTCTCCCCGGAGTTGGTTCCACTGTGTCCGGAGCTGACCAAGCCTTTCGAGCCACTACAGATATAAGTGGGTCAAAAGGAGGAGAAACCCAGGAGGTGGAAGGTCGGGAACCGAAAGCGTCCAGGAATACAGACTCATCCTCGCTAGGGGATTCCAGTTCCCCCTCTGCCTAAGCATTTCCAGGATGTCCAAAAAGGAAACATCTTCAGAGGGGGATCTTGGGGACCCTTCTGATTCATCTAAGTCTGTATCAGAAGTGACAGAATCAGGGGAGTCAATGTGCTACCTCTTGCACTTCTTCTTCCAAGGGGGCTCCTCTGAGTGATCAAAGGAGGCCTCGGAAGAACAGGAAACACCCAATGGGGTGTCCTGTGGCATCGGTTCCCTATGCTTGGGGTCTGGAGGATGAGCAGAGGTTGGCACAGACACTACGGGGGACGGAGCCGGTAGGGCTGGTAGTGGAGCTGTCTCGGGGGACAGCACACTCTGCATGACCTCAAAGGCCTCGAGGCAGAGAAAGCTCCAGTTCCGAAGAAATAGGAATCTTTCTCCGCACCGAGGGAGACGGCTCTGAGGCCGATGTTGGAGCCGAGCTCACCTGCGTCAATGCTCCGAGAGGGAGAATGGGGACGGACAAGGGTCCGATGTCACTTTCCCCCTCGGAGCCGACGAGGGAGCCCTGGCGTCCAGATTCCTCAATCGAAGAGACTATCGAGGTAATCAGAGCCGAAGTCGGAAGCGTAGGAGAGATGGTGATCGGAGCCGACGGTTCCACTACTCGAACCCGAACGAACTCCGGCTCCGAACTCAATGGAGTCGGAGGAGGAACAGAAGAGGAGGTGGATGGAGCAGATACCTGATGAGGAGGGCTAGACAATAATTTTGTTAGTGCCTGTGATTTAAGCAACCTACTTACTACTCTCTCCACATCATGATCTGACATCCTAGAGGATCGAGAGGAGTGTGATGAATGGTGGCTACGTTCACTTTGCAATAATGGAGACTGAGGAGCCAATTGAACTGACTCTAATGAAGAGGACCTCAGCCTCTTATGGCTCCGAGACGCCTCCGAAACATCCAATGGTGCCGACAGAGGGGTTGTCTTGTCGGTGCCAGCCGGAACCGACCTACTCGGCAAATCATGTACAGGAGTCAGCTCCGAGGGTGGAGCCGATGGTTTAGTGGATTTTGGGGATTTCACTGGCTGGGAATTCTTTGCCGGGGAATCCTGAGGCTTTAACGGACCCCTAAGGATCAATTTGTTCTTACGCTCCTGCAGGACCCTTGGACTAAAGGCATGGCAAATAGAACAAGAGTCCTGCAGGTGAACAGTGCCCAAACAATAAACGCAGCTAGTGTGCCCATCTGTCAGAGACATTTTCTAACAGCATGAGTCACACTTTTTAAAACCAGATACTTTAGCTTCCTTAGACATGACCCAACTACAAAAAACTAAGTACCATAAGGTAAACACAGACAGATAAATAAGTACTATTCTAAACAAGAAACACCTATAAAAATACAATCTCTGTCTTTTTTTTTTTTTTTTTTTTTTTTTAAAGATAGCAAAACAGGAAAGGAAAGCCTCTAAGTTAAACGGCTATCCTAGGGATAGGGGTAGGGGGGAGAACTCTCTAACTTAAATGAGTTCTAAATAAAAGGGAAACTAAGAGGAACAAAGTATTTCACAACAAGTACAGAATAAACTAAGAACAGTAAAATATCTATTAGTTTTAAAGGGTCTAAGAGAATATTTTTACACAAAAAATTGAAAAATAAAAGCCTAAGCCAGAAAAACGACATACCTCACAGTTGAAGCGGCAAACGAGATCTGGGTAGTTGTCGCTAGGCATCATGGGATAAGGGGTAGCCTCAAGCCAGTAAACAGCTCTCGAGCTATTGACGATGGCCGAGTCGGAGCCGAGGATCGGCTCCGATCTCAAACAGCAAGAATGAAGGCGAAATAAACAACTTAACATCTATACTTAGCTCAAGAGAAGCAGCTTGACACGACCGAATGGCAATGCGGCAAACTAAATCTGAGGTAACACGGAGAGGGGGATTATGGTTAAGAGTTTAGCTCGAGAGTTTATAGCTGATGCGAGCTTGGAAAATGGCCGGCTCGGTTCCGAGTTCGGAACCGATACCCATGCGTAAGGAATGAACGAGGATTAACAATATCAGAATAAAATTTGTACCCCTGGGATACAACGTTGAGGACACATCGGTCCCGAGTGACGGAGATCCAGTTTTTTGCATGAAGGGCAAGTTTTCCTCCTAGGGGCACAAGCAATTGGGAAGGGCTGGAAAGTGGAGTAAAGACGTCATTGTGAACTTTTTCCGTAATGAGGTGGCTTACCACTCCCTGCTTTAGGGGTGGGGGCACTCCACTGCTTAGATATCTGCATACCCTGAGACTGTAGTCTGGGTGGTCTGTTTTCCCTGGATCTTGTTTGAGAAGACCTGGAGGGGGCTGGAAAGGACCAGTGTTTTGAAGGGCAATACCTACTGAATCTAGAGGGTTGCAGTTGTAAGAATTATTTTAACAGTCTGCATAGATTTAGCTTTTTCTTCCATTTTTTTAAGAATCTCTTCTGCTTTGGTGCCAAACAAACCGTCCTTATTCAAAGGAGCATCAAGTAATTTTGATTTGACATGGTCTGGCAAGGTCTGCTTCTTCAATCAAGCATGTCTTCTCAGTACAGAGCCAGTGACTGCAGCCCTGCAAGATGCTTCTAGGCATCAAAGCCACACTGCAAAGTATGCTTACTGACTTGGCTTGCAGAGTGCATAAGCTCCTGCAATTCTTTATTTTCTGCACAGTCTGGAAAAGTTACCACCTTTTGTTTAATGAGTTCCACAATATGTTGCTGATACTTCAGCATGTGAAACTGACAATTCAATGCCCTAATAGCAAGAGTTGTAGACGTATATACCTTCATACCCCATCTGTCCAAAGCTCTGGAATCCCTGTCCGAAGGGGTGGGATTCTTGGCTGTAGTAGCCTTGATACCTTTAGGCCACTGGGAAATGATCTCTGGGTCAGCAGTAGGATTCTTGAAAAGAAACTTGTGAGTATCAGGTACTCTGTATTACCTGCCTGGTTTCCTAGGGGCAGGAGGTAATGTGTCAGGAGTAACACTGGATTCCATAAAAACATCATCCACAACATCCAGGACAGGGGGTATAGCTAAAGGCCTGTGCTGAGGCAACTCTAAAAATTCTCAGTCTCTCTTTTTGGACTGAGGATAGTCTTGGCATTCCCAATGGAAATCCTCTCTTAAAGTATGCAAGGTTTCACCAAAAGAAAAATACTCTGGAGGGAAGGTAGAGGGAATGGATTCCTCTGCATTTGAATCCCCATAGGCAGATAAGGGTATGTCTTCATAATCAGAAATCTCAGAGTCATCAGACTCCTGTCCTGTAGAAGCTGAAGGGGACTGGATTCTTTGTCTCTTTGCAAGGGAAGACTGACTTCCCCTAATCAGCGTAATAAGGTCTTCAGCCATTCTAAGAATTTGTTTTTGTGGCATGGGAGCATAAGTGTGTGCTTTGGACGTCGGTTTTCTAGGCGTAGTGCGTACTCTGGGCCTAAGAAACTCATCAGTTTTGGTTAGAAATGAAGTCGTCGGTTTGATTCGAACATCGAAAGAGCGAAGAACTGCCTCAGAAGCCGGTGCCTGCACAGTAGCTCCGGACCCATCCAAGGTAGACACATCCGCAGGTTCCATAGTTGAAGAAGCATCTCACGGCATACTGGTCTCTAAATGGGTCTCAGCAGAGGCCTGCGAATCCACAGAAGTGGGCAGCAGGGGTTGCGAAGGCCCCTCACTGAGTACCAGCAGATTGGCGACTAGCTTAATGGAAGCATCGTCGGCAGTTTTGGACCTATGCGGTCGGTCTCTGTCTTTATCCTTACATTTTTTCGGAATATCGGTAGTCGGATGGCTTACCGAAGCCATTTCAGAATACAGAGATCGAGAGCGAAAGAATTTAGCGACAAAGAAAGCCTGACGATGAATGGTTCGGGCATTAAACAAGGCACAAAACTGACAGCGAGGGACGTCGTGGTCTGGGCCTAAACAGGTGACGCAGTAAGAATGAAAATCTCTGTGAGGTATTTGCTTTCCACAGGCAAGACAATTGTTAACTTTTTCTGACATCGGTTACAGCAAGACAAAAGGATGCCCAACAGGGTACTTAGCTTTAGAAGACTTCAGGATTATTCAATTCGAAAATGAAAATTCAGGTAGCGGCCGACTGGCACTTGTGAACTGCTTCTGCTTCGGGCTCCTCGGCAAGAAAGACTGATGTAATGGCATCGGTTGCCTGTTTTTATACCCCTGATGTCAGTCCTGGAGCGACAGCATCCAATGCAGAAACACTAAGTCTCTGGTATTCGGGCCGACTGAGGGCTACCTGCAGGCAGATAACCCGAGTGTGATGACTGCAACAGTGAAACACGAAGAACATCATTATATTTATAAAGCAGCATAAAGTACTCTAAGAACTAAGCCAAGATGGGAATGGAGAAAGGAGATTCTGCTGATATGGATGACTACAATTAGGGATACAGACAACAGGCAAAAGGGAATGCAATTTTTTGGAGATATCTGGCAAAGGAACCAAGGTATAGGGAGCAAATAACTAGAGAGGGAAAGGTAATAGAATTAAAAGACCCAAGAACATATTTGGACTGCAGGTTAGAAACTGCCTTCCCACTTAAGGATTAATATCAGAGTATAGGCAAAGAGAAAGAAATAGGGAGTTCCTAAATGAAAGACCAGCACTGGTAGAGTTTTTAGTAGAATCTACAACAGAAGTTACCATTACGAAAGGAATAATTAGCACAGCATATAAAATATTACACAATAACTACAAGAATCAATTAGAGGAGGTTAGAAAGGATTGGGGAGAGAGAATGTAAGAGCAATTCACAAAGAAACAATGGAGGATATATTTAAGTCTCCCAAATATGCAACACATTCTAGAAGATTTGGGCTCTTTGCTTGTAAGTATTTACATAGGTTTTTTTATACCACAAGTAGACTCCAGAGAAATTTTCCTAAAGTAGACTCCAGAGAAATTTTCCTCAAGCAGACAGCAAATGTTGGAGCTGTGATGGGGAAGAAAGAGGTAACTGGGAACATATTTTCTGGGACTGTAATGAGTTGGCAGACTTTAAAGATTCCCTGCAGACTGCTCTGTTGGAGATATTGGGTGAGCAAATCAATATAACTAAGGAAATTATTTTTGAGCTATGATACAGAATTAGCATCACCTAGATATAGTAAGGCCTTGCAGAGTCTAATTATGGTGGCTGCCAAAAAGCAATTACTAAAAAATGGAAATCAAAGTCTACACCAACCTTTCTAGAAATAGCAAAAATTGTAACAGATAAAACAACTGGAATTAGGATCTTTAGAAAAGGATATGAACAAGTTACATAAGAAAAAATGGGAATTGTGGGATCAATACATGCAGATGAGGAACGAGGTTTAAAAGAAGGCAGGATTTGAATGAGCTATGTAATGTTTGAAAGACAATGACTAGATACATTGTAAGTAATGTATAATGTTTGCAGCTACAGTTTTATCAGCATGGTTTGTAATGTATAATGTTTGCAACTGAAATTGTGTCGGCATGGTTTATTTTTATTTATATATATGCAAGATTGCCTATGTCATATGTGATAATTTAATGAAAGAAAAAGACATGCGTCTGGAGCATTTCTCCCTGGGCCTCCGCTGAAAATTAGTTTTGTTCCAAGTCAGACTTTCCCGGTAAACAAATGTTAAATAAATAAAATAATAAAAAATAAATAATGAAGATGTTTCTGGTTTAAAAAAAAAAGATCTTTAGAAAGGGGAAGGAGCAAATTACACAGAAATAAAAGGAATTTGTGGGACAAATAAGGGAAGAAAGGAACTAAACAATTTAAATAACTACTCTCTTTAAACAAAATACTGTCAACCTCTCACTGAAATGACACAAAAAACATTATACATAACTGCTGTCTGTACAGTGCACTAAGTTGCACAAGGGCTTTCACTTTAGTGACTTCTACCCCTGTAAAATCTTAGAAGGTATAAATGTTAACTACTGTATGCATATAAATGTAAATAGAAATGTAACTACTCTGGGTTTAACTGGAACTAAGTATAATTTAATGTAAACAAATGGAGCTTTTTCTCCTCAGGCCTACACTGAAAATAGGTATTTTGCAGTCGGACTTTCCTGGTAAACAAAGACAAATAAGTATAATATTACCACCTGGCTATAATATCTACTGCTGACAGAATCCCTCAAAAAAGGTGGAGGCATTGCCATCCTCTACTCCGATTAACTCAAACTCTCACCTCTAACCACTTAACCAATTTCCACCCTGCAGAACTACTTATTCTTAACTGCCACCTTAACTCTCTCAAAAAAATTGCCATAGCCTCAATATATATCCCTCTAGACAATAATATCCCCACCCTCAAAAAATTCTGTCTTGGTTCACCCACAATATTTCCTATGAAACTCTCATCCTCGGAGATGTTAATATTGACTGGTCCAATTTAATAACTAACACCCCACAACTCAGTATTAACTTACATGGATCCCATCAAATTGTCACATCCCGACACACACATGCTCAAATCCTCTTCTAACAACCCAGTCTTAGACTGGATCCTCACAAACACCCCTTACCTCTACCACAACCCCTGTACCTTACCTCACTCCCTGACTGACCATCTCCTCACCCACATCCTAGGATACGCCTCCCAGTTACCTAAAACACACACTTAGAGAGACTGCTGAAAACTCTCAAACTTTAATATCAACATATTTAACTCCACATTATCAAACATTAACTGGTCCTTCCTCCAGCAACTCCCCTCGACAAAACCACATAAAAATTTAATCAAATATTCCTTGACACTCTAAACTCCCTTGCCCCCACTCGGAGAATTAGGATTAAAGCTAATTATGCCCCCTGGCTTTCTAAAGAAACTCTATCCATGATGCACAACAGAGATAAATACATGGAAAGACTGGATTAAAACCAGATCATCATCTCTATTCCAAAACTAGAAAGAACTCAGGAATCTCTCCAAAAAGCTGGTTAATAAAGACAAGAAAAACTTTTTCAACTCAAGCCAATTTGACAAAAAAAACCTAGTCCACAAAAATTCTGGTCTACCTTAAATAAAATTCTTCACCTTGGAAATCCTTCCATTCCCACCCCATTCCCAAATAACACCCCACAAGAGACTGCCACTCTTCTCAATAACTACTTTATAGATACTATACAAAAACTCACTCCCACCAACCACAACCCTCTCCCCCCTCACACTTCTTCTAACCTAACACGTTCCCTTTCTCCCTTAAACCATTCTCCACTGCTTACATAAAATCACTTCTGCTCAAACTTAAACCCTGCTCTCCCCATCTGCAGATAAACTACCTCCCATTTTCCTCAAACCTGCCACTGAATCCATTGCCTACCCCATATCTCTACTAATAAATAGGTCCATTCAAGAAGCCATAGTCTTAAGACATCTGGAAATGCTTTGACACTATCCCACTGCATAAAGGCGGGAATTCTACCAAACCATCTAATTATAGACCCATAGCTATACTTTCCCCTCTCTCAAAAATACTGGAAAAGTGCTTACATACTCAGCTACTGAATTTTCTTCTCCAGGAAAATCTGTTAACTCCCATCCAACATGGCTTCAGGCCAAAACACAGTACTAACACTGCTCTGTTATCTTTTATCCATGCAGTAGCTGAGGCCAGAGACAACAACCAACTTATTTTCTGTCTTTTCCTTGACCTAAGGCTTTTGATACCGTGTCACACCATATACTCTTATCTAAACTTTCTAATCTAAAACTCTCTGGGGTCACACTTGATTGGTTCACAAGTTACCTCTCCAATAGGCTACAGTCAGTCAGATGGCTCACTTCCTGCTCCCGCTTCTTACCCATCAAAACTGGTGTCCCCTGGGGCCCAATCCTGGGCCCCCTCCTATTCAATATCTTCATCAATGACCTCCATACCTCTTGTAAACAGTCCACCCTTATTCAATATGCCGATGATTCTACACTCATCAACATCTCCAACAATATCACTGGTCACCACAGAGACACTCAAAAATCTTTCCTGTCCATAGAAAAATGGCTCTCTGATAATCAGCTCATCCTAAATCCAAAAAAACCTAAACTTTTGCTATTCCTTCCCCAATGACTTTCTAACCATAAATCATCCTTTGGAATCACCTCCCTAGACAAGACTTCCATTACAGCAGAATCCCACACTAAGTTTTTAGGAACAATTATTGATGATGACTTGAAATTTAACTTACATATCCAACATAGTATTTAAAAAAAAAAAACCAAAAACTTGGTCTACTTCATAGAAATAAGAAATTCCTTACCTCTGACACTAAAGCACTTCTCCTTCGCACTCTACTTCGCAGCCTCCAATCGTTACTAACATCCAATCAACTTTGTTATCTAAGCTAGAGCAAACCTACCATAAAATAGCTAGATTTGCTACCAACTTACCTCATAACTCTCACCACTGCCTTGCTCTCAACACACTTCAACGGCTAGAATTCCCCCAACTTCTCCAACTGTCACAATTCCAAATCACAGACTCCATTCTCTACAAACCATCTTCCTGCCCCTCCCTAGTATCATACTACACCCCCAATCGTCCTCTCTGTACTGCCAAACTCCTCCTCAACATATATAAACCTAACAAATGCATAGGTAAATTACTGTACAAACATACCGTAGCAAAAACCTGGAATAAACTCCCCACATCTATATTATCTCCCACCTTAAGCACTTCAAAAAGGAGCTAAAACAACTCCTACTTAATAGGAGATCCTGCCCCTGCCATGACCCTATCTAATCCTCCACACCCCTTTTCCCAATTATTTCTGTATATCATTACTTGATTCTACTAATTCTTTATACTCTACACATACTTTTAATTCCTTATCAATTTCACACACTAGGCTACTAAAACACATGCATGCATGTACATATCAGACCCTTTAATATCTTCCCTAGATTATGATTAACCTAATTTGTACATCTTCCAATAAGATATGTAGCACACTAACATAACTGATGCTCTCTGCAGTATTTTAACACTTAGACTAACTATCCTTTCTTCAGACTATTACCACCATAAAAAAAAAAAAAAATATATATATATATATATATATATATATATATATACACACACACATATATATATATATATATATATATACACACACACACACACACACATATATATATATATATATATATATATGTATATATATGGTTCCCTATTAGAATCCTGAAACACTATAAGCCTGAAAGTCAAAATCCTGAAAACTAATGACTGAAAATGCAAAATCTCGAAAATGCAAAATCCTGAAAGTCAAAATCCTAAAAACACAAATAATGCTAATATGTCACTATAAAGACACTAATATCTACCAACTGACCCTGACCCTAACCCTAAGGTCCGTCACTATCGCACACTCACCTGACCTGCGCCCTAACCCTAACTCACTTAAACCGCCCCTAACCCCAATATTTGTCACTATTGCATACATGCCTAACCCGCGCCCTACCCCTAACTCACTTATACCGCCCCTAACCCTAACATAAAACCAACCGCACACTTACCTGGACCCAACGCATGACCTAACACCACAGGGCTAACAATAGCAAAGCCACAATGACGTCAGTATGTCCATTTTGTGTTTTCAGGATTTTGACTTTCAGGATTTTGCATTTTCAGTCATTAGTTTTCAGGATTTTGACTTTCAGGCTTATAGTGTTTCAGGATTCTAATAGGGAACCATATATATATATATACACACACACATTTTGCCACTGTAATGCTTACTAATGTATTTTTGCCTCATACTTATGTCATCTTAACATACTGTATTTCGTTATTTTTTTTACGTTTGTGATACTGTACTTTTAAACATCTATGTATCTATATAACCTTGTACTGTATTTTGTAAGATGCTTGTGTCTACTTAACCTGGAGCTTTTCTCCTTGGGTCTCCACTGAAAATGGGCCTTGGCTCAGATGGACCAACCCGGTTAACAAATGTCAAATTAATAAATAAAAATAATAAATAAATAAAATGAATTAAATAAATCAAAGTTATTATAAAGAAAGAAAAGAAATATATAATGTATAATGAATACAAATGAAAAAAAGTTACTATTTTCTTTCTTTTCTGTTAATGTATGTGTCAGTATCTTAAGTGATAATTTAATAAAGGTGTTTAAAATAGTGATACTCACACAAAAAATAATGCTATCCAAGAATTGTGGTGAAAAAAATCCTTGAAATAAAATCCATAGCAAATTAAAAGTCTTCTTCATGAAGATAATTAGCCAATGATGAGTATAGTTTTACTGTTAAATTGACTACATCTCAAAATATCTGTTGTTATGACAAGCTTACTTTTTCACAACTGTACCAGCTTCTTTAAGGAAAAAAATAACAGGTAGAATCCCATACAGCACTTCATTAGAACAAGAACACTCATCAATCTACCTACTTAACTGAATAAACTACTGGAAACTTCAACAAGGTATCTTTATTCCTCCCACTAAGAGAGTATCTCCTAGATCTGCTAGCTCAAGTGATTTTTAACTGGACTTAACCTTTATACTCTGTTTATATTCAAAAGCGGGGATGGTTAAAAAAAAAAAAAAGTCTAAAAGACCAGTAGCCACCTTCCCCAAAAAAAAAAAATAATAACATAAAGTATAGTGAGTGTAAGGTGCAGCTACCACAAGTGTACTATAAAATACATTTATTTCATCTTGAAAAAATATTGCAAGATTAGTCATAAGTGATAAAATAAAATGACCCAGTCCTATTAATTTGTACTATAAGAAGCCAACGTCACCATATACGTACTTAGAAACATATCAACAGGAAGCTTAAATACAGTGATCCTGGCATACCTTTAAGGGTACTAATTAAGATATACACTAAAAAACTGTAAAATCTACCAGAATATGAAACTATAAGACTTGAAATGTGGCTTGAATAAAAAAAACACACCAAATATCATATAATAACTATAAAGGGGAAAAATAATTACATATATGTATTATTTTACAATTAAAATTCTGTAGTTTAAAAACAAACCGAATCCAAGCTCTGGATCAAAAAACAAGGATGTGAATTGAAATTAACAAATTATAACACAGTTGCTCTATTAACCTCAAGACAGGCCATAACAATTTACAACTCCAGTAAGCCTATGGATATTAAGTGCCGCTTGGTACTTAACAAAAAAGTTATGTACTTAACCAAAACAACAGAGCTAGAGGAGCAGGTCTGTCCTTAGTAGCAGCATGAATAATGTCATTAGGTATTAGCTTAGGATCTAAAATTTTCTCAGACTATTAAAACCTCAATTTTACCCACGATGCTCTGCTCCAGATTTTTGGTGCGTTTTGCACAGTGGTCCAATGAATAAAATAAACCACTTCACCAAGACAACCAAGAAAGTGAAAGGTGTGCAAGCATTTTACTGCAGATGGTTCTGCTCAACCAGATCTAACTCGCCCCCCCCCCCCCCCTGCTGTTAGGTCATAGAAAGAAAGGCTCTCTTTGCTTTAAATTGCACTGTTGAGCTACACTTGCTCTAATGTTAACCTACTGACGGCTCGAGTGAATACCTGATTGGTCCTGACTCCTACATTTCACTTTACCAGCAATTCAACTTTAAAAAAAAAAAGTAAAAGTAATTTCTGGCCTCTCTGGAAAAAGTCTGTCGATGCATGTGTTCTCCTGTTCCACATGTTACAAATAAGGCTGCAAAGGTTCAAAAAGCTTCCTTATCCCTCATTTGGTTAGAGTGCAATTTAACAGCACCTCTTCCTAACCCAGGGAAACAGGTTTCACTTACTCAAGTGCCTGGAAGTAGACTCCATCTCATTAGCATTTTTTTAATATGAAGCTTACCTTGCACACTTGTTTCTGACCTTTCCCCTTTATTTTCATCGGAATGCTACTGTACTTGGGCTGTGTGACCTCTATATTCCCTGCAACCACCCAGCACATCTTCACAAAATTATTCCAGCTGAGAAGGGAGGGTATATCAAGGTTCAGCTCCACTCACTGTTTTTCACTGCCTTAAGCTTTCTCTGTTGATCTTTCCTACTAACCCCAAGGAAGTTTTTTCACCCACTCCTTTTCTTGTTAATCAATGAGATTTTAACACCTGCACCACCTTATTTCAGTAAAGTTTTACAGCAATCATCTATTATTCTGTCTCTTCCTCACTTGCTATTAGGTCACAGAAAGTAAGGCTCCAATGCAATGAAAAATAAATCTATTTGTCACAAATTTATAAAATTCTTAATTTAGATTTAACATATTTAGACAATTCTTGGAATTACGCCTCAAAAATTAATAATGAAGACAAGGAATTAATATTAAAATCTACAGATAAACCCACATCTTCATTATACTGGAAAATTTTCACTTGGAAATTTTTAGACAGAGCTTTTGTCACTACTAACAAAATTACAATTATGTATAAATAAAAAAAATATATGCTAAAGATGTGATTCTGAAATAATGGCGGATAATAGCACCTTTTCAAATACAACAAAAGCTTCTTGCTAACCACTGAACTAAAAGATCTGCTCAACCTTAGGGGCAATATATGGTCTTCATGAAGACAAAACCTTTCATCAGAAAATTGCACTGCCTTTACCATCTATATAACCTAGCTATACAAAGGCACAAAACTATTGCAAAACAAAAAACTTGCTCTGCTAGACAAATGCAGACATTTCAGGCAAGAAGTAAATAATCTCTCAGACAGAAAATCCACTGATCCCACCTCCCCACCTATCACCCTCCAGACCTCTCAAGGAAAACTCTCAACCTCTGTATTTCTCAAAGGATTCAGCTACTTTCCTAGTACCGCAACTTCTGCCTCTCCCCCAGAATTACCTAGCCCCCTTCTCCTTTTATCCCTTTATTCTATTTTACGAAAATTACATAAAAAGAACTTGTTCCTCTACAAGAAACCGTATCCCTTTATGCATCCCTTGCTACAGACAACCTATTACCTTGGTTTATATAATTCTGCAAAGACTTCCTTACCACAACTCTTTTACATACTTATAACCTCTGCTTAACTCAAAATACGATTCCAGACAAAAGGAAAATTCCCGGTGTTAAACCCCCTTCCCAAAAAGCCTCAGCTGGAAAATGTCTCCCACTTCCTAACTCTCTCTATCCTCCCTACACCTGGGAAAATACTTGAAAAACTAAGTTAAAACCAACTGTCATCTTAGATTTAACAGTACTACCCCCCCCCCCAATCTTAAACAGCATTGATTCTGGGCTGATCAGAGCACAATGACAGCACTGTGGTCACTTACAGATGAGATCCTTCTCAACAAGGATAGAAACCTTTCAGGATCTCTCTTCACTGAACTAACCAAAGCTTTCTATCTTACTGACCACTTCCTGCTCCTTCACTCCCTCCAAGAAATCGGGGTTAGCACTGTTATCTAGTTCCAACATTTCTTAACAGTCAAAATAAGCTCATCCCTATCAACTGCAGCACCTCTTACCACAGGAGTGCCCAGGGATCCAAACTTGCCATGTTTTTGTTTTCAATTTTTATTCAAAACCCAGAAGTGTAAGCCAGCAAACTGTGAGGCTGAAAAAATAAGTTTATTCAATTAATGCAATGCATAAACAAACCGGTTTCGGCTGGTACACAACACAGCCTTCCTCATTGTAAAATAGAATACATTTCAGATGGTCTTTTATACATGCACTTCATTAAATTAGGCTTGTGATTGGATGGCCTAAAATTGTTCATTTAATCCAGGTGGAAATAAACCACCCAATTTAACAATCCATTTTTTCTCCTTTGTGTCAAGAGTGGAATGCCACCTCGCTTTGTTGGATTTATTCCCTTTCGTGATATCTATTACCATGCAACTATACTTGGCACGTGAATGTTTTAAACAATTTTTATATAAAGCACTGCTTGATTTTTTTTGTTCTTCGTATCACTTGTATGCTCAGAAATTCTCAATCTTAGTGGTCGTGAGGTTGTCCTATGTAGAAAGAACCACAGCTGCATGTTGCTAAATATATCAGCCATTCGCTACTGCAATTAGCAAAAAAAATTTGTCATAAACTGTGCCACAAATCACTTGTGAATTGTTTGGATTTAAAAACCTTATTACAGTGAGTGCGATGTCCACATGGGAAGCATCCTTTAAGCACCTCACCCATTAGTGTAGTTTGAACCACCTGAAATGGTGTCCTGGAATGTGAATGTTTATAATAATTCAAATACGAAGCAAGATTTTTCCCTTTTCGGAATGAAGACTGTTATCTGTCTGTTAGAATATTAGATTGTGATCACTCTATAAAATATTCCAGTGTCTCTGTGCAGTTAAAGCTTGCACCTTAGAAATCCTTCTGGTTGATGTAACTGCAAAAAAAAAAAAAAAAAGCATTTTCAGGAAATGACTGCTGTTGATATTGGTTTGAATGATGATGCAGTCAGTTTTCCCAGAACAGAACATAAGTGATGTGCACGCGCTCAATACTCAGAATTCAAGTGCCTCAGGAGAACTGCAGTAACCCCAAGAGAAAGTAGAACATACAAATTCAGGGGGAAAGAGAACAGAAGAGAAATAGGGCAAGAAGACAAAGTTTCCTCCCCCAGCAACACATTCCAAATAGAAAAAAAGGAGTAGGAAGGATGGACTGAATACTGCAACACTTATGGTAAGATCTTGCACAAAAGTACTATGTCCTTCATTATCACTGTTGCAGTATTCATCACATATGGGAGATTACCAAAGCTATTGTAAAGGATCCACAAATCCATGAAGGACAGCCCTCCAAAATCTGTCCTAAGTTTGGAAATGATATCCTACTTGTAAAGTTCATAGGTTCATAAGTTGGTACTAGGCTATCAGCCCTAGGGCCTATACAAGCCTAGCCATAACAATTCCCTTGCTATTTCTTCCCACACTATTTACTTCCCTGGACCCCTGTCTAGCAGGGCATTTGACATGATCCCCGAGGTGAATTTCATTTCTCCCATCCAATCATCAAGGTTCCTTTTGAAGAGGGCCAGAGAGGCACTCTGCTTGACATGTACGGGCAATCTATTCCAGAGTCTGGGGAGTCTCTGGGTCAGGAACCTATCCCTCCAGCATGTTTTGTTTATTGTGATGACAAGGTTTAGATCCCTGGAGCGTGTGGCTCTGAGCGATTGGGATTTCTTTAAGTGTAGCATGTCCAACAGCTCTGGGTTTGACATGGCCTTGTATGTTAAGCAGAGATCACCTCTGAGTAGATGATATGCAACAGAGTATAGCTGGAGTTTTTAAGGCGGTCAGCATAGGGCATCTCCTTTAGGCCTGTGATTCTTTTAGTGAGGTATTTCTGCGGCCTTTCCAGTTGTTGCAGATGTCTTGAGAGGTATATACCAAACAGGGCGTTGTATTCTATAATGGGTCTAATGAAGGATGAGTACAGTGGGACAATGACCTCCTTTTTTCTGGATGAAAAGCCCTTAGTGATGAGGTGTGCCACATAGAAGGATTTCCTGACTGTTGTGGCGATGTGGTTATCGAAGGTGAGACCACTGTCCACCTGTGTCCCTAAGTCTTATCACACTTTCGGTGTTTAGTGTACTGCCACCTATATGGTAATTCATGGATACATGTTTTTTCCCAAAGGGGATAACTATACATTTCTTGGCATTGAGCTTGAGCCCATGGCTCTGGCACCAAGCATCTGTTTCTGTAAGGCCCTTTTGTAGAGTATCCACATCATTTGGGGATTCAATAATGGCTCCCAGTTTGCAGTCATCTGCGAACTTTGTTAGCCAGAGTCCCTTAGTGTTGGCCTGTACTTCAGAGAAGCAGATGCCAAACAAGAGCGGTCCCAGGACTGAACCCTGAGGTACTCCACTTGTCACTTGTCTGGAGCTGGATTTGGAGTCTGCTACTTTTACAGTGTGGGTTCTTTCAGTAAGCCAGTTAGCAACCCATTGGGTGACGTAGGGATTAATGCTCAGTTTAGTAAGTTTATCTATGATTCCAGAGTGGGGGATGGTGTCAAAGGCCTTGGCAAGGTCTAGATAGGCTGTGCGGACCACCTTACCCTTGTCCATGGCTCTGGAGACTGATTCGAAGAAGTCAATCAGGTTCAGGAGACAAGATCGGCCCTTCACGAACCCAAACTGGGTGGGGTCCAGTGTTTGAAGGTTGCCAATGTCTTTGTTTATAAGTTCCATGATAATACACTCCATGGCCTTGCAGATAAGGCTTGTCAGACTGATGGGACGGTAGTTACTGGGATCCAAGGTGGATCCCCCCTTGTGGAGTGGGATAACTGTAGCTGTGCCCCACTCAGTGGGCACGAATCCTGAGGTGAGGCTATGATTAAACATGACACTTAGGTGAGGTGCCAGTTCATTTTGTAGTTCATGTAGTACACAGCCCGGGATATCATCTGGTCCCATGGATGCTGTATTCTTAGCTTTGGAGAGTGCATTTTTTACCTGTGTGGCCATTATTACCGGAAATTTCAATCTTCCGGTATTGAGATGGGCCATTTAGGGGGTGAGAGGGGGGTGAAGTTGGCACTGAATCGATCTGCCAGGATATTGGCAATATCCTTGGGATCAGTACATTTAATGACATTCTGTTTTAGCTCAGAGCAGATCTGAGCATTGCCATTTAGATTCTTGACATAGTTATAGAATGCCTTGTGGTTGTCTTTGGAATCTTTGGCAATTTTATTTTCATAACTAGCTTTGAAGGATTTTATGAGGGATCTCAGTTTCTTACTGAGGCTTGTAAGGGAGTTTTTTGCATCCTGGGATTTTCCTCTTTTCTGCAACAGTTTCTTCCTTTTGTTGTAAAGTTTGTTTATGGCAGGGGACCACCAGATTGGCTTCCTTTTTTTGGATGAGAGCACCTTGGTACTATTTGGGATGGCATGATTCATGCATGAGTGGATGTGCTCGTACTGTGCCTTAGTGTAGGATTCAGCAGTTGAACTTTCAGTTCCCGTCTGCATGGGTGTCATGAAGTTTGTCACTTCTGACTTGAGTAGTATGAAGTTAGCTTTGGAGAAGTTTTTTATGGAGGTTTCCTTACTGGAGAGTGCGGGTGGGATCTGGATGTTAAGGGTGATTAGCTTATGGTCAGACCTGACTAATGAGGGGGCGACCATAGGTGTGGAGCATCGATTTCCCATGTTGGTAATGACCAGGTCTAGAATATTGGACCCCCTGGTGGGACTATGGATTAGTTGATCCAGGGCGTTGGAATTTATGAATTCCAAGAACCGTTGGGCAAAGGTGTTGGTACAGGGGTAGTTTTCCCAGTTAATGGCAGGGTAGTTAAAATCACCCAGTATTAGGGTGTTTGGTTCTATCTTAATATTTTCCAGTATGTTTAGAAAGGTGTAGTGAGAATCTTGGGGTATGGTGGGGGGATCTGTAGCAAGCTACAATTTGGATTGCAGTCTTACCTAGTGTTAGTTGCACCTGGAGAATTTCAGACGCATTGTGTTGGGCAACTAACCTGGTGGTGTGAATATTGACACTCCTCCACCTTTAGTGTTTCGGTCCTGGTTTGGTGGCCGAAAAGTGTGCCAAGAGTTGTAGCCTGGTATAGCAGGGGTGCTCTCTGGAGCCTTGAACCAGGTCTCAGTTACTGCACAGATATCGATGTTCTCCATTTTTAGGAGTGCCTCGAGAGAGTGCATTCTGAGGTTTAGACTTCTAGCACTGAGTAGCATTACCTTCAGATTTTACATGCTTGTACCTGTTATGGTGGTGGTTTTGTTCTTTGAACTTTGCCTAAAAAAGGCACTATAGGGGTTGCAAGAGCCTTAGCCAGTAACCTGAATCCCAGGGGCGACAAGTGCAGACCATCTCTGGCAAAGCAGCGTGGTCTGTCAATCATGTCGTCCCAGGCAGACAGATACTGGATCCCCTTTGAATGACACCAGAAGCTTAGCCAATTGTTGAAGTCAATCATTTTGTCCTTATATTGTGGTATCATTCTGGGTGAAGGCAGGATGCTACTCAGGGCTAGGGTCATACCAGCCTGGGCCACATGATCCGAGAGCTCTTCCATGTCTCTTTTCATGTAGTCCAGGGAGGTACGTCTCAAGTCATTCACTCCAACATGGACAATGACAGAGTCATATTTGTACTTGTTGTGAAGTTTAGAAAAAGTGTGGACACATGACCAAGTGTCAGCTTCAAGGATGGATCCAGTATTCATACCTTTGAAGAAAGTTCCAGAAGAGGCTACTGCCATTGTCAAATGTACTCAAACTGAAGCAGAAAGCTGTTTAACATGAAAAGAATAACAAAAGGAATGGGCCTTAGAAATCCGGGAGGAGATGGTTTGCTTACAAACCATCAAATCCAATGTCTTGGGATGAAAAGAAACAAAATGCTGCTCAGACTTGTGGATACTCTGTCTTATCCAAATAATACCAGAGCTGTCTATGTAGATCCAATGTGTGAAGAAACATCTGACTAACAGATTGCAGAGAAGGAAAAAAGGAAGGGAGCAGGAAAGACTGATTAAGAGACAACTCACTGACTACCTTAGGCATAAAAGAAGGGTTAGTACACTGAGAGACCCTGTTCCTATAAAAAAAAAAACAAAAAAAAAAAACAAAAAGGAAGGACCTGTCATCAGTGTCTGAAGCTCAAATACTCTCTTGGCTGAACTAACAGCAACCAACAAAACAGTTTTCCAGGTGCAATACTGCAAAGAAAAAGCAGGCTCAAAAGAAGCCTGAGTCAATTTTTCAAGGACAAAACTGAGGTTCCAAGGAGGAGGAATAGGTTTTCTGGGGGCCTGATGTGAAGGATGTCACTAAGGAATTGTTTAACATCAAAATGAGAGGCCAAAGGTGGGTTCATGGGCAGACAAGCAGAGATTTCTGACAAGTGAGCTTCAGCTAAAGAATGTGCTAGGCCAGCGTGGAGCAGTTCACACAAGTAATAAAAGAGCAAAGGGATCTCCACTGAGAAGGGATCCTGGTGATGCTTGAGACATCAAACAGAAAATCTCTTCCTTTTAGCCATAGAGGATTTTCTTGTAGTGGGTTCCCTGGTCTCCTGAAGAATCTTAAGCATGTTTTCAGAAAAAGTGGTGCAGAAATGGGTTCAAAATCCTATTACCCAATGCATCAGCTGAAGAGGAGGCAAATGAAGGTAAATGAGGAACCCTTTGTCTTGTGTGAGAAGATCCATCTGGTGAGATAATTTGTGAAGATTCCCCCTGGACAGGTTGAAAGAAGACGGGGAACCAGTGCTATCAGGGCCAAAAGAGAGAGTCACCATCAAGATTCCTTGGGAATCCTTTGTGATCGTCTGCAGGACCCTAGGAAGTGGAGGAAGAAAAGGGTAAGCATACAGAAACATCCCCTTCCAAGAAAAGGACATGGCATTCACCTTCCAAGCCAGAGGACTTGCGTCTCTGAAAAATAACCGAGGAAGTTGCCTGTTCAGACTGGAGGCAAAAAGATCCACTTGAGTAATACCTCACCTATGCACTATGTCCAGAAATACCTCTCCATGAAGCAACCATTGATGAAGTTGTGTCCTGGACCTGGAATCTGCCACTAAGTTGTGCTCTGAAGGTATGTAGACCACCTGAAGGGTTACCTGATGGTGGACAGTCAAATGCCAGTTCTGAAGGGCTAGCCTGCAAAGAAAATAAGATGTGCCCCCTATTTACTGATGTACGAAATGACTGTGGTACTGTCTGTAAAAAAAAAAAAAAAAACCTTTAGAGGGCCTGCATACCAAACAGAATGGAAGGCCTGAACAGCAAGAATAAGCACTCTCATCTCTTTTATGTTGATATGGTTTGACCTCTGATGAAGTGAAGTTCAGATCTTGCAAAAGGCTGGAGAGGGAGGGAACCAAAAGAAGTAGGTTGTCCATATAAGGAGCTATCCAGAGGCCCTGAAGCCTACAAAAGGGTACAACATGAGCCAGACATTTGGTACCACAGAAAGGCCAAAAGGCAAAGCAGGGAACTGAAAATGAGAGAAAGAAACAGAGAAACAAAAACTTCCTGAATAGGGGTGAATAGAAATATGAAGACAAACACCTTTAGGTCTAGGGACACCAGAAAACCTAATGGGAGTAAGAGGAAAAGTAGAGGTTGGAGAGAAAACATCCGAAAGGAGGGAATCTTTAGAAAGGTATTTAAAAAGGAATGACCTAGGACTGGTTAACCGGAAACATTCTAAAGTAAAACCCTGTTCCTCTTTGGGATACCAGAATGGGTTGAATGGTGTCCTGATCCAGTAAATCCTGCAAAACTTCAGAAAAAATGAGGAAGTTGGTCTATAGGAAGCTGAGGAAGACCACAGAAGAGGGAAAGGGATACCCACATCATGAAATAACTGTGATGGACAATGGAGAGATCACAAGAGTCTGAAGTTATCTGTTACCAGAACAGGAGGTAAAGGGAAAGCCTGACAGACAGTGGAACATGGCCAAGGGGAAGGGGAGAAAGTATGTCAGGTAGAAGCAAGTTTGTCCTGAAAAGGGGGCTTTTGAGGTTTAGAAATCTGGGTGAATTTATCAGCGAAACAACCTCAGAAACCCTCTTCCCTTTGGAAGTCAGACAAGTTGCCTACGCACACTCAGACTTAGAAGGATAGTTTCTCTGAAATGTGGGCAATGGAGAAACAAAAATTTGATTAAGATGCTGCATCACTTTGCTTTTACCTTGCAGAGTTTTAAACAAGTCCACAGCAGAGTTTTAAACAAGTCCACAGCAGCTGTAACAAAAAGATTCTTATTCTCCAAAGGAGCATCCAGGAGCTTGGCTGGAGTATCACCACATAAGGCTTGGAAGCAAAGCCAAGAGTACCTCCTCATAACTGAACCAGAAGCAGCAGCTCTACAAGATGCATCAACAACTGCATCATAACTACATTTGATGGAGTGGTTGGCCACCTGAGAAGTGGAACTTAACAAACAGAGGGCAGTAGTCTTTCTGTCAGAGTCAGAAAGGGCAGACAAATCCCCCAGCTTTGAAAAAAAGAGTCGGAACATACCTGGCCATATTGGTTTAATAATTAATAGCCTTGAAGACTAGAGCAGAAAAAGTGTACACATTTTTCCCCAGCCTCTCCATAGCCTCCCAGCTGTCTTTATCAGAAAAAAGAAGTTCAGAATAGAGCAAAAGCTTGGATGGCTTGTCTGCAGAAAGACAGACCACAACGGAGTCTGAAGGAGGACACTTGTAGAGGCATGTAAAGGCCTCAGGCACCTCATAAAACAGTCAAGCTTCTTAGGGGCTGGAATATGGGAATCAGGAGCCAAAGAAGCAGCAGCAAATGTATCCAATAAGGCATCCAAAACAGGGGAGAGCAGAAGATTTAGGAGACCATCTGCAACAGCTCATAATGAGAAGTTATGTACCTACCATAACGTTCCATGTTAGTTGTCTTCTTCTCGCCTTCTTTCTTGCTGAATGGGTTCGGAGCTGATCCTCGGTTCCGACTCGGCCTATACTAAAGCTCAAGAGCTAATTTTACCGGCTTGAGGCAACCATATATCCCATGATGCTAGGCACTAACTACCCAGATCTCGTTTGGTAGCTGAGAACATAGCAATTTTAGCCTCCCAACCAAAGGGAGAGAAGGAAAGGGGGAAAAACTCCCATGTGCCACTACCTGAAGGTATAGTTACCCAAGGATAACCAGTTTAGGCTTCAAATTATGAAGGGTGAAGACCCTGATAAAAAAGGGAAATCCTTTCGGTCTATCCAGGCTAGGGGGATGGTGGGTGGGACGCAAGAAAGAAGGCGAGAAGACGACAACTAACATGGAACGTTATGGTAGGTACATAACTTCTTAATGTTAAGTTGTCAATCTCGCCTTCATTCTTGCTGGATGGGACCGCGTCCATAGCACCTTCATCCCGGGTGGCTCATTGGAACAGGCTCTTGAGAACGGTGGAACCAAAATTTGCCCTGTTTCTGGAGGCCATGTCTAATTTGTAGTGTGTAATAAAAGTATGAGGAGAGGCCCATGTGGCTGCTGAACAAATAGTATCCATTGGCAATCTAGCTTGAAAGGCTGTTGATGTAGCTAAAGCTCTGGTTGAATGGGCTCTTGGCTTAGAAGGTAATTCTTTACCTCTGAGTTGATAGATAAAGGTAATCACAGAGGACAGCCATCTAGACAAGGTTACTTTGGATACCGGAAGGCCCTTTTTACCTTCCGCATAGGACAGAAAAAGCTGTTCAGATTTCCTGGTTTGTTTAGTTCTGTCCAGATAATAACGGAGCTGACAATGAACGTCGAGATAATGCAGTTTTTGCTCTGCCCTGTTAGAATAATCGGGAAAGAAAACTGGAAGATCGATAGATTGATTTAAATTTGCCTGAGAAGCCACCTTGGGCAAAAAAGACGGGTTAGTTCTGAGAGAAAACCTTGTCTTTGTGGAAAACTAGATAAGGAGGACGAATGCAAAGGGCATGGAGTTCTGATACTCTCCTAGCAGAAGTTATGGCAACTAGGAAGAGAGTTTTCCAAGAGAGCAACTTTAAAGAACAGGAAGCCACAGATTCAAAGGGAGGAAGAATCAAGGATGTTAAAATCAAATTTAAATCCCACTGTGATTGGGGGTCTTTGATTGGGGGTTTGAGCAAAAAGATACCCTTGAGGAAGGTTTTACAAAGCTTGTGGGACATGATGCTGGAATCCAATAGGCCTATGTGAAAATTTGAAATGGCCACTAACTGAACCTTTACAGTAGAGGATGAAGAGCCTGAATGAAAAATTTCCGCTAGGAAATCTAGGACTGACTGTATAGGAGCAGTGAAAGGATCTATATTCCTAGCCTTTGCCCAGAAGGAAAAACGCTTCCATTTATTAGCATAAATCCTTCTGGTAGAGGACTTAAGGGAAGCTACAATAATATCACGGACAGAATTGGAAATCAGGGGAAGCCTGGCTAAGGATGGAAGTGGAGCAACCAAGCTGTGAGGTTAAGAGACTGGAGGGATTGGTGCAGCCGCCCTGACTGGTGGGCCAAAAGATCTGGCACTGGGTCCAGATGCCAAGGCTGTTCCAAAAGGTAACGATGCAGGAACGGGAACCATATCTGTCGAGGCCAATAAGGGGCAATGAGGATCATCCTGGCTCTCAAGGCGGTAGCTTTCTGAATCAACTGAGTGATTAATGGAAAGGGGGGAAAGGCGTATAGAAATCCCCGAGGCCAATTGTGGACTAGAGCGTCTCTGGGGGGATGGCCTGGAAGGGGAAAGAGGGTGAAGTCGAGGCACCTGCTGTTTTGAGGTGTTGCAAAAAGATCGCAGCAAGGAGGACCCCACTTCTGAAAAATCTCCTCCGTTACTGATTGTTTGAGAGACCACTCGTGTGGCATGAGAATAGCTCTGCTCAACCTGTCCGCTATGATGTTGGACTTCCCAGGGATATGCGTTGCTATCAGAAACTGCTGAGAAGAGATCGCCCATTGCCAAAGTCTGAGTGCCTCTCGACACAGGGGATAGGACTTGGTTCCGCCCTGCTTGTTGATATACCACACTATGGACATATTGTCCGTCTGAATTGCAATAGTCCCTACAGGAAGAGAGTCTTGGAGGGCCTGCAACGCCAAAAGCACTGCTCTCATCTCCAGGACATTTATGTGCAGGTGGCATTTGAAAGGTTGCCATGTGCCCTGGACTGTCCTGCCCTGAAAATGCCCACCCCCCCCCACCCGATAAGGGAGGCATCCGTTGTGACAGTGGCGACCGGAGGGGAAGGAACGAATGGTCTGCCCTGAAGAATTTGAGGGGAGACCATCCACCAAGACAGATGTTTCTTGCAAGATAGTGTTATTATGATTTTGTGTGTCAAAGGAAGCTGTTGGAAGGACCACTGGGAGAAGAGCATCCACTGAAGGAGCCGCATGTGAAAACGAGCAAGGCGAAGTAGCGTGCCGCCATGAGACCTAACACTTTTAGGACAAATCTGGTCTGGATTCTTTTGCTCTGAAGCAGGATATGAACATGATTTCGAATATCTAAAACTCTTTGCTCGGTTAATTTTGCTGATAGTGTCCAAGGTGGCGCCTATGAAGGTAATAGACTGACAAGGCGACAAGGCAGACTTCGAAATTTAGGGAAATACCTAGCCCTTTGCAAGTTTGAATGGTGTAATCTCTGGCAAGAAGAAGCTGATGCCTGGTGGTGGCAGTAAGGGGCCAGTCGTCTAAATATGGAAACACCTGGAATCCTTGACGTCTCAGATGAGCCGTGACCACTGCCATGCATTTGGTGAACACTCGGGGGGCTGTAGTGAGACCAAAGGGCAGGGCCCTGAACTGGTAGTGACTGGCACCCAGCCGGAAGCGGAGAAACCTTCTGGAGCGCCTGTGCATCTTGATGTGATAGTACGCATCCTGAAGATCCACTGAGCACATCCAATTGTCCTGACTCAGAAAGGGTAGAATGGACTGTAGCGTGACCATCCGGAACTTTGTTCTTTTTACAGACTTGTTTAGTCTGCTGAGATCCAATATTGGCCTCCAGTCTCCTGTCTTTTTTGGTACCAAAAAGAACTTGGAGTAGATTCCGGATCCTAGTTGGTGTGCTGGGACTGGCTGGATGGCTCTTTTTGTTAGCAGTTTTGAAACTTCTAGTACTGCTTGTTCCCTTAGACTGGGTGGGACGTCTGGGAGGGGCCCTTTTGACCAAGTTGGGGTGTGGATAAAGGGAATTTTGTAACCCTCGGATATAATCGACTGTACCCATTTGTCTTGTGTGAGAGAAAGCCAGGCTTCTGGGTACAGCGATAACCTTCCCCAGACTGCCTCCAAAGGTGGACAGTCGGGCAGCTTCTCAGGGATGCTGGAAGGGGTTACATCAGAGAGAGACTCTCTGTTACCCTGATTCTGCGGACCTCCTCTGCCTCTAGGGCGGCGTCTGTTGTTGTCCCCCCCTGCCTCTCGGGGGAAACTGACCTCTTGCGTCAGGCGTGACTCCCTGAGATTTGCGGAACCACATTTTCCCACCCTTTTGACCCTTAGGATAGGGTCTGGACGGGGTAGAAAAACGGACTCCTACGGCAGAAAGAGTCTTGCCATCTTGTTCGCATCTGGTCAATGTATCCTTCACTTGAGGTCCAAACAACACCGAACCATCAAAGGGGGAGTTAGTGAAGGACGCCTTGAAAGGGTCTGCAAAGTTGCAAAGCTGCATCCAGGCATGACGCCTTAAAGCTACACCTGTGCCTGCGGCTCTACTCGCTCCATCGGCTGCATAGGAAATAAGCCGCATGGAGGAGTTGACAATGGAATTTAGGGTTCCTAGCTGGGAGTTAATTTTGTCCTGACACCCCGCAGCTGTTGGATGCTGTAGAGTATCACCCATTTCTTTGAGAATGTCTCTTTGAAGGCGGGTGAAATGGCACAAGTAATTCAGCGACCGCATGGCGAAGGTCGCTGAAGAGAACATCCGCTTGCCGTACCTATCCATAGTCCTAGATTCCTTATTAGGAGGATGGATAGGCACTGAAGGATCGGCCAGTTCCTTCTTAGTGGCTGCAGCCACCACCATGGCATCAACTGGGACACCCTTAGTTAAAAATTGTTTATCTGACGGGGCTGTGATAAATTTGGAGGGCCTCCGTGGGGTGGGTTCTGTCCTATCAGGGGCCGTCCACGCCTTCTGTGCCACCACTTCCATGAGAGGGTCAAAAGGCGGAGACACCCAGGAGGTGGAAGGGCGAGAACCAAACGCCTCCAGGTAAACCGACTCGTCCTCGGAAGGATTGAGGGTAGACCAGTTCCCCCTCTGCTTAAGGATTTCAAGGGGGACCGTGAGGACCCTTCCGACTCATCCAAGTCGGTATCAGATGTGATGGACTCAGGGGAGTCCACATGCTTCCTCTTACATGTCCTCTTTCGAGGGGGTTCACCTGACGGATCAGGGAAAGCCTCGGAAGAGGAGGATATTCCCAATGGGGAAACCTGAGGTGTTGGGTCTCTACGGTCGGGAATGAGAGAGTGGGTAGAGACCGCAGCAGGCACTACAGTGGGAGGAGCTGATGGAGGTGACCGTGGGACAGGCACAGTGGCCAGAACGTTCCTCATGACCTCGAAGGCACCCCTAACAGGCAGGACAGAGGGCTCCCGTTCAGAAGAAATAGGAACCCCAGCCGGCACCGAGAGGGATGGCTCCGAAGCAGATGTCGGGGCCGAAATCACCAGCACCGAAGCTCCGAGAGGGAGAATGGGGTTGGACAAGGATCCGATGCCATTCGCTCCCTCGGAGCCGACGAGGGAGTCCAAGCGCCCGGATCCCTCCATGGATGGGACCATGGAAGAGATCGGAGCAGACGATGGAGCCGAAGGGGGAAGTATCGGCTCCGATGTCACAATGGTCACGGCTCCGAGGAGCTCCGGCTCCGAACTCAGGGGCAGAGTCGGAGGAGGAATCGAAGATGGTATGGGTAAAGCCACTGTCTGTTGAGACGGGCTGTGAAGCATTTGGGCCAGTGCCTGAGACTTTAGGAGTCTACTAACCACCCTCTCAAGGTCATGGTCAGAAAGCCTAGAAGACCGAGAGGAATGGCTCCGATGGCTCCGCTCTGAGAGCAAAGGCGATCTTGGAGCCGAGTGAATGGACTCCAGGGACGGAGACCTAGATCTTTTGCGGGTGGAAGATGGCACCAAGACTAGAGCCGACTTAGGAGACAGAGTCTTTGAGGCATCGGCTCCGGCCGGAGCCAATGCAGAAGACTGCAACATAGTCGTATCAGCTCGAGCCGATCGTGACGTAGTAGGTGAGCCACCAGCCGAAGGCTTGGAACACGGAGCCGACAGTTTGGATGGCTTCGAAGGTTTACCTGGCAAGGACTTAGCCGGGGAACCCTCGGGCTTTAATAAGCCCCTCAAAATTAATTTATTCCTGTGCTCCTGCAGGACTCTTGGACTGAATGCATGACAAATAGAACAAGAGTCCTGTAGGTGCAGGGGTCCCAGGCAATAAACGTAAGAAGTGTGACCGTCTGTCAGCGACATTTTCTGACAGCACGAGTCACACTTCTTGAAGCCTGAGACTTTAATGTCTTTAGACATTAAGGCTGTTAAAGAAGAGAAAAACTTACTCTAACACACACACAAGGTAAAAATAAAACCACGCACACCTAACTGTCCCAATACAAGGGAACAGGAAAAAAACGGAAGGGCTTAAGGCCTAACCTTAACAGGGGAGGGATAAAACTTTGGGATTTAGGGATAAGACCAAAAAAGGGACTCAACGGGGTGGGTATAGGTACTATACTATCTGATTACAAAATAAAGGGGAAAAAATCCCTAAGAGAAGGAAGAAAAATATTAATTTTTCACTGACCTGTGGAGCCGGTAAAAAAAGCACCTCGCTAGCGAAACTGGCAAACGAGATCTGGGTAGTTAGCGCCTAGCATCATGGGATATAGGGTTGCCTCGAGCCGGTAAAATTAGCTCTCGAGCTTTAGTATAGGCCGAGTCGGAGCCGAGGATCGGCTCCGAACCCATCCAGCAAGAATGGAGGCGAGATTGACAACTTAACATCACCTCTTATGTATCACAGACTTGTGAGCAGTCCCAGTTAAAATACTCCATTGTGTGAACTACTGTGTCCTCAAAGGACAAATCCTCAACAGGAGAGTCAAGACTCAAGATATCCTCTTTTTCAGATCCATAGTCTAAAAGAGAAGTAATTTGTGAGGAGTAGGGCAATGACATCTCCTGAATCAACCTCCTCATCAGAAGAATCAGACTCCTTAGTCCTTTTAACTGGAGTAGAGGACCAAGGAGAAGCAGCATCAGACACCCTCCTCCCAAGTGGTCTTAAGACCATCAGGGCATTGAAAAAGTCCTAAATAAAATCTTGCCATTCCTTTAGAGGATCCTTAGTAATGGGACAAATGCTTAGTTTTCTGCTTCTTCTTCAATGGGACATCCACTTCGACCAACATAGAGGACTTGGAATAATGTGCAAATTCGGTACGGGTACCTGGCCCCTCATATTCCTCGCTAAAATCAGAGGAATCCCCCTAGACCCTCAGAAATTATCAGGCATGGTTCCCCCTCAACATCTACTGTGTGCATCTGCATTGCCTTAGAGGACACTCAAGAAGCTGGTTCCATGCCAGCCTCTGATAGGGTCACAGCAGAGGAAAACAGTGTTTGCACTGGACATTTTTTAGGGTCTTCACTCACCTCAAGACAGAGACATCTGGCAGAGATTGGACAGCAGCAGAGTCACACCCAAGACTTCTTGGTCTTCTTTTAAGAGATGGCTATACCTTGTAGCAGACAAATTAGACCATGGTACACTGGGTCAAAAGTTTGAGACACTGGTTATCAAGATATACAAATAGAGAAGACAGATAGCTGCAAAGCATTTTAGGAACAAAAGTCTGCCAAATAGCACACTGGGTATGATCATGTGACGAAACAAAACACACATTTTTTAATGGTCTTTAATGGGAATCTGCCTCCCACAATGATATTTTCCCTTCCTGGATTACAACAGCCCTAAGTACACAAGTAAAGAAGGAAAAAGAGGGAACCCCAGCAGGGCACATATCTCTGAACGGCTTGGTAGAAACCAGCTCAGTGAAGGGCATTCTGACCAACAATCTACTGTGGCGTTCAGACTAGCAGCAAAGAAGTTCTGCGCATTGAGCATGCGTACTTCACCTTTATACTCTATGCTTGTGTGGTAAGCATGCGTTTGACGTATAATACTAAAGGATATAAATGCTTTGGTATACTAGTCGGACATGGACTATTCTTGGCAGGAGATCCCATGTGTGATGAATACTGCAACAGTGATAAGGAAGGACATTTTACATATTATTCCCCAAGGCACAGTAATTGGAATAAACTAGAAAGAAATTATATTTCACAGGAACATTTGCATTTAATTGACAGCTTTGACATACCCAATATCTATTTCAGACCATGTGCCAACAATAACTAAAATACAAATGCAGAGTAAAGAACTAAAAATAAGACACTGAAGCTATCCCACCTACCTGTTAAAAAGAAAGGAATTTAAAGAATGGGTAGTGGAAATTTTTCGAGAGTTATTATGGAAGATGCAAAGTAGTTCAAAAGTTAAAACTACTGAGGGGGACAAAATGAAAGTGGAGTTTAAATATAGGGCAGAAATAAAAGAGAAAGAGATGTGGTTAAGAAGTTAAGAATAGTTGTGTAAAATCTTACCATAACCATAGATGTCTTTCACTTCCATATTTCAGTATTCCAACTCTTGGGTTTTTCCTCTCTTGCTACCTGAACATCCAGCCAGTATACAAAAGCTTGCAGTCACTGCTGGGTACATGGGGCATCTGACGATGGCTAAAGGTGGGTCATACGAGTGACATCTGCACATGCCAAGCCTCAGAACTGAGCCCCACCAATCAGATCCCAGTCCCAGGAAAACTGTACAAGTCCAGTGCCACCCAAGTAGGAACAGTTTAAAGGAAGAAGAGGGGAAGGAATACTGCAACGTGGAAGAGAAGGACATCTATGATTATGGTAAGATTTTACACAACTATTCTATGTCCTTCTATTCTCATGTTGGGGTGAGTGCCAAAGCTCACTGGTAAGAAGAGAGTGGTGGCTTGGAACTATTTTCTATAAATCCATGGAGCACTGGCCTGGGAAATCCAGCCCCGGATATGGAAATGTGGTCCAATTTGTAATGCTTGGTGAAGGTGTGGACAGATGTCCATGTAGCTGCCTCTAAAATGGTGGTGGTGTCCAATCCTTTAAAAAAAGCTCCAGATGAAGCCATAGCCCTAGTAGTGCATGCTTTAATTTTGCACCCCAAAGATTTCCCATGCTATGCATAGCAGAAGGAAATTTCTCTGGAAAAACAGGCTGAAACTGTCTGCTTTGTCACTACTTTCCCCAGGGCCCTGGGGGACAGAAGACAAACAATTTGTCTGATTTTCTGACAGATTTTGTCTTGTCTAGGTAAAACCTAAGCTGTCTATGCACATCAAGGGAATGTAAAACTCTTTCACTGTCACTCTGAGGATGGACGAAAAAGGTGGCAAGGTGAACAGCTTGGTTTAAGGATGGCTCATTGACTACCTTGGGCATGAAGGAAGGGTTGGTCCTAAGGGAAGATGAGGAAAGGAGGGATGGCCATGAGGGCCTGTAACTCTAACACTCTTCTAGCTGTTGTCAAGGCTACTAAGAGTACTGTTTTCCAAGTGCAGTGTTTAAGAGAGGCTTTAGAAGCTGGTTTAAAGGGGGGGGGCACCGTGAGCTTCTCCAAGACATAATACAGGCCCCAGGGTGGTGGGATGGGTTTTTTCGGGGGCCTGAGATGCAGCACTCCCTTTAGGAATAACTTTGCAAGGAACTGAAAAGCCAGTGGAGTGTCCAGAGGCAGACAAGCTGAAATAGCAGCAAGGTGGGCTTTAACAGAGGAGTACACCAACCCTGTCTGCAAGAGTTCACATAGGTATGACAGTACCAAATGGACATCACCCTGGAAAGGGTCCAACTGTCTTTGTAGACACCATATGCAGAATCTTTTCCATTTAGACATACAAGATCTCCAAATATCAGGTTTCCTGGCCTTCTGCAGGATTCTGAGCACATCCTCATTGTAGAGGTCTCTGTAAGGAATCTCAATTCTATCACCCATACAGTAAGGTCCAGAGAGTGTAGTTGGGGTGGAGTAGGGATCCCTTGTCCTGTGTGAGAAGGTCCACTCTGTGAGGTAACTTGCCGCAATTGCCCCTGGCTAAATGCAGAAGGAGGGGGAACCAGTGCTATCTTGGCCAAAAGGGAGCCACCAACAAGATTTCTGGTTTGTCCTGCTGAATTTGCAGTAGGACTTTCTGGAGAAGAGGGGAGGGGGGAAATGCATCCAGAAACATCCTCCTCCAGGAGACTGAGAAGGCATCCATTGCCCTTGCCAGAGGACTGGGCAGCCTGGTGCAAAAGAATGGAAGTTGCCTGTTCATTGGGGAGGCAAGTGATCTATCTGAGGTGTACCCCATTTGTGGACTATGTCCAAGAACAGATCCCTGTGAAGCATCCATTCGTGGGACTGTGACATGGACCTGCTTAGTGTATCTGCCTGAGTATTCTGCTGTGAAGGGATATACATTGCCTGTAGTGTGACTCCCTGTTTTATGGCAAGCTCACACACTTGGAGAGCTAGTCTGCATAGCAGGTAGAATTTTGATCCCCCCAGCTTGTTCACATACCACAGAACTGCAGTGCTGTCTGTTAACAATTTTAATGAGCCCTGCTTCAGCGTATGTTGGAAGGCCTTCTGGGCCAACAGAATTGCTCTCATTTCACTGATATTGATATGTTCCTGTTTGATGGAGTCCGGCCAAGTGCCCTGGACTCTTAGGGAACCCATGGCTGCTCCCCAACCCATATCCAAGGCATCCGTATAAATCTCCTGTACTAGCAAGGGAGCCTGTAAGAGGAGTCCTGGGTTGCAGTTCACTTGATCCAGCCACCATTGAATCTCTTTCTTGAGACAAGGTAGGAAGGGGATTTTGTATTCTAGAGAATGAGAGTACTGTGACCAAACAGACCTTAGGTATCATTGTAGATTTCTCATGTGGAGCCTTGCCAATGGCAACATGGGAAGGGTTGATGCCATATAACCCAGGAGTCTGAGGTCCTGCCTGGCAGTCAAGTCTGTGGCCTGAAGGGCAGTGAGCAGGTACTGCCTTAAGCTTTCCACCTTTTGGGGAGGCAGGAAGGCTTTCATGACATCTGTCTTTATCCTGCACCCCAGGAATATTTGGTCCTGAGAGGGGGTCAGGTTGGACAGAGTAATTAATCTTGAAGCCCAGAGTTTGCAGGATTGACATTACTGTTTGTAGATGGCATCGCAGGGATTCTGTGCAGTCTGCCTGGATGAGAAGGTCATCTAGGTTAAGGGCAAATCTTTGGTCCTGCAGAAAGCTACCACTGGCTCCAAGCACTTGGTGAAGACCCTTAGTGCTGCAGAAAGTCCAAAGGGCAAGGCACAGAATTGAAAATGTGAGGAGGCCACAGAGAACCACATGTACTTCCTGTAGTTGGGTCTTATGGGGATGTGCAGATAGGCATCCTTGATATCCAAGGTGGCCAAGAACCCGAGGGAAAACAAGGGGAAGAGGATTTGCAGAGTGAGAATTCTAAAGGTGGGCACATGCAGAAAGAGACTGAGATGAGAAAGATCTGGACTCCAGGGGCCATCTTTTCTTGGGACTAGGAAGAGTCTTGAGTAGAAACCCTTTCCCTTTTCTGTCATAGGGACAGGTTGAATTGTTCCCTGGGCAATAAGGTGGTCTATAACTGGCTGAAAGAAGTAGGTTACACACACAAAGCATTTGTTAAGCTTTCTCTTACAGTGCTGTGTAATTAAGCAAGTCACCATTTTGGTCAGCCATAGGGTTCTTTTTCTACTTGAGTGTTTGCCTCCTTCCCTTGTAACTAAAGTACACTGACTCTTACATTTGTCTCTCTGACCCTAATTTTTACAGGTATAATTTATACCTTTCTGGCTTTCTAACACTTAAGACATAGATTCCTGTTGAAAGTTTTACTTACTTGTCTGACATTTGAACAAGTAGCCCTTGTAATAATCCTCAGAATTGTATACTGTTGGTCTGTCTTTCCTACTAAACATAAGTAAAATTTAAGTGCTGAGTGCAAGTAACATTACAGTGCTGAGTGCAGACTGTAGGCCCTTACATTCAACTTACCTCTGGTGTGGTGTCAGTCAATCAAGGTATTCCTCTAGCCACTCCTACTGCTTTCTCTCCCACCCCCTTTCCTCATACAGGTTAAAATGCTACAGCTTGGTACAGGCATTGCTTCATCCCTGCTTTGCTCGGGCTTGCTTTGCACCCCTCCCTGCCCCCAAATCCCTCTCACCCCTCATGCTGCTACATTTATTGGTACTAGAACACACCCCACTTTTTTAAACCAATCAGTAACAACTTGTCACTCAACAGCACCACTCTCAACCTGATACCATCAGTCCTCCAACTCTACTATTCCTTTTGCGTAAGTGTCAAATACCATTCAGTAGGTAAGCTATCACCCAAAATAGTCTTATGAACTCTACTTCTACCCCTTTTACTCATTCCATATCTCCTAACAGCCTACAAATATATCAGGATCACCTAGGTTTCCACTACCCTAAATTCCAATCATCCATCCCATCTACAACTGATAATAATGCACCCTTACTCACTCCCCTCATGCTTAACTCCTTAACCCCTAAATACTACCATATTACTAGACCTAGTTACATTAGTCATAAAACTAGACACTATTTCAAAACTGTATTCAAAATCTTAAAACTCATACTCAGGATACACTACAACATCACAAAGAATGGTGACATCCACCCAAACCCTGGTCCATCCCCACCTGTTGGCCCTAATCCCCCTACTATATCCCCTACCTCCATAGCTCCAACAAACAGACCTCCTAGCTCACTGCTGGCCTGCCATCTAAACATTAGGAGCATAAATAACAAAACTCAGCACCTGCATGCCCTCTTAGCTGTTCATTCCCCAGATATATTATGCCTAACAGAAACGTGGCTGAAGACTGCCACCAAGGACCATGAGATTCTGCCACCAGGGTATAGTATGTTTCGACTAGACCGTACCACCAGAAAGGGTGGTCGGGTAGCCATACTTTACAAGTCTACCCTGTCAGCACAGACACCCAACAACCACCCCAGTTCAATAATGCGGAAATTCTTATCTCAAAACTACAAATTAACAAAAACAAAAATGTAAACATTGTCTGTGTCTACATTCCCCCAGGGAGGAACACAGAAACCTTAGAAGACTTCTTCATAGGTTCATAGGTTCATAGGTTCATACTAGGCTATCTGCCCGAGGGCATTTACAAGCCTAGCCCATTGTTTTGTGGCTTACGCCACCCCTTTAGTATGGGGAACTATACCCATTATTTTGCTGTGCCTCTGTCGAGCAGTGACACTGAGGTAATCCCTGGGGTATATCTGCGATCTCCCATCCATTGGTCAAGATTTCTCTTGAACAAGGCCAGCGAGGTGCTCTGCCTCACATGTACCGGGATTTTGTTCCACAGCATAGGGAGACTTTGGGTGATGAATCTATCCCTCCAGCACGTCCGATTAATAGCCGTGTCAAGGTTTAAGTCTCCCGCCCTTGTGGCTCTGATGGATCTAGAGTTTGTGAGGTGAAGCATATTCATCAAATCTGGGTTTGACATGGCCTTGTATGTTAGGCAAAGGTCACCTCTGAGCAAGCGTGGCGACTGAATAGAGCTGGAGTTCTTTCAGTCGGGCAGCATAGGACAGATTTTTGAGACCCTTTATCCTTTTGGTGAGGAACTTTTGTGGCCTCTCCAGCTGCTGCAAGTGTCGGGTCAGATACATTCCGAATGGGGCATTGTACTCAATCATTGGTCTGATGAGTGATGAGTAAAGGGAGACTATGACCTCCCTTGATCTAGATGAGAATCCCTTCATGATAAGGTGGGCAATGTAGAAGGTCTTCCTAACTACTTTAGCTACATGGGTGTCGAATGACAGACTACTATCAACCTGGGTCCCCAGGTCCCTGATAACTTCTTCTGTGCTCAGTGGATTGCCACCTATTTGGTAGCTAGGGGTAACCTTGTTTTTCCCGAAGGGCATGACTATGCATTTTTTGGCATTTAACTTTAGGCCGTGGCTCTGGCACCAGTTATCCGTTTCTGTGAGACCCTTCTGAAGGATATCTGTGTCAGATGTGTTTTCTACTATGGCCCAGTTTGCAGTCATCTGCAAACTTTGTCAGCCATAACCCTCCTGTGTTTGCTTGTACTTGAAAAGTAGATGCCAAACAAGAGTGGGCCCAGGACTGAGCCCTGTGGGACACCACTTGTGACAGGCTTTGAGTCTGACATGGCGCCAGCAACTCTGACCCTGTGGGTTCTGTCACTCAGCCAGTTTGCAACCCATCTTGTGATGTATGGGTTGACATTTAAGCTGATGAGTTTTTCAATGATACCCGAGTGGGGTATTGTATCGAAGGCCTTAGCCAGATCGAGGTAGGCTGTATGGACTGCCTTTCCCTCATCAATGGCTTTGGTGACTGTTTCGAAAAAGTCAACCAAGTTTAAAAGGCATGATCTGCCTTTGACAAAGCCAAACTGGGTTGGATCCAAAGTCTGCAAATTCCCTATGTCTTTATTTATGAGGTCCATTATGATCCTCTCCATGGCTTTGCAGATAAGGCTTGTCAAGCTAATGGGCCGGTAATTTCCAGGGTCGGTGGAGGTACCGCCTTTGTGAAGTGGTACCACAGTTGCAGTGCGCCACTCCCTGGGTATGTATCCAGAGGTAAGACTTTGATTAAACAGCTGTCCTAGCTGTGGGTTTAATTCCTCATTGAGTTCATGGAGCACACAGCCGGGGACACCATCAGGTCCCATGGATGCGGTGTTTTTTGCTTTGGAGAGAGCAGTTCTCACTTGGGCGCTGGAGATGTTTGGTTATCCAATAACCACCCCCAAGAAACAATTGTTCTTGGGGATTTCAACATTGACTGGAACACTTGCTCTTGTGAAACTCCCACAACCCACATAAACCTCTATGGATTTACTCAAATCATAACCTCCCCCACCGGGACAGGAAAACCCAATAACAAGGAAAGTACCCTAGACTGGATACTTGTTGATACCCATCTTCAATCTTATAAATCAGGCACTTTGCCTGATGACCTAAGTGACCACTGTCTCACCTATGTAATCAAGCTCAAAGTAGACTGATCCTACCAACCCACCTACAGAACATTAAGAAATAACAAGAATTTTATTCTCACCAAGTTTCAAAACGAACTTAAGGCATGCAACTGGTCAGTACTAAAAAGTCTCTCCCTAGATGAAGCAGTAGCATACTTTAACACCATATTCCTTGCTAATCTTAACTCCCATGCTCCCAGCCACTCTATTAGAACCAAAGTTAATATTGCACCATGGCTTTCTAAAGATACCAAAACCAAAATTTCATTCAGAAACAAAGCATGGGCCAACTACCGAAAAACAAAAGCCCTACTTGATCAACTAAGATTCAGACAGCTAAGGAATGACACCAAAAAATCCATAACCTTAGACAAAAAGAACCACTACTACCATCTACTGTAAAAACACCAAAACAAACCTCAAAAGTTCTGGGCAGGAATAAACAAACTACTCCAGCCAGGCCAAACCGCCACTTCACCCCCCCCCCTCAGCTTACCAACAAAAATCCCCAGTAGACATTGCTAATAACTTCAACAGCTTCTTCACAGAGACTATCCAGTCTCTAGCCAGTCAACTCTCTCCCAATGGCTCTAATTCTAATACAGACACACCCAGTACCCAAACATACTTTACCTTCCAACCTGTTCCTACTCAACTTATTCATGCCCTACTTAAGAAACTAAGACCCACCACCCCGGCTGCTGACCTCCTCCCAGCAGACTATCTGTAAAAGGCTGCTGACACCACAGCCTACCCCATCTCTATCTTGATCAAAAGAACTATATCTGAAGCTACTGTACCCACTATATGGAAAATCTCCCATGTCATACCTCTCCATAAAGGAGGTAGTTCCACTGAACTGTCAAACTTTAGACCCATAGCTATTCTGTCACCTCTAGCTAAAATTATGGAGAAGTGTGTACACATACAGCTCATGCACTACCTCACACACAACAAACTGTTGTCCAGCTTTCAGCATGGCTTTACGCCACACCACAGTACTACTTCTGCCCGCCTCTCTTTCTCTAAAGTCATTAACCACAACCGCAATAATAACAAACTATCCTCAGCACTCTTTCTACATCTATCCAAGGCTTTTGACACGGTTGACCACAAAATGCTTATAAATACCTTAAAGGCCTTCTCCTTAAACAACCATGCACTCCAGTGGTTTCAATCCTACCTGCAGGGCAGGAAACAGGCAGTCCTATGGCAGGACAAGCTATCATCTCCCCTATCCATCACATTAGGTGTCCCCCAAGGCTCGATACTAGGACCCCTTCTTTCTCCATCTTTATCAATGACCTTCATTCAGTCACCCAGATGCTACCTGCATTCAATATGCAGATGACTCCACCTTGATTTGTTCAGACACCTCACCAGCTACTTTATTCACATTAACCCAAATTACCTTCAATACAGTGGAAAAACAACTCTCCAATCAACATCTAATCCTAAACCCCAACAAAACTAAGTTGCTCCTCTTCTCCCCCACATGCAGGACTCCCCTGCCAGCCTTCAACATAACTGCTAACAATGGCACTATCATCTCCCCAGAAGCCCAAACTAAACTACTGGGTGTCATAGTTGATAACAACCTGAAGTTTGATGCGCATATCAAACTATCAAAACCATTAATAAAAAACGTGGCTCTCTTTACAGAATCAAACCTTTCCTTACCCCACTTGCTAGAACTGCAATTGCCAGTTCCCATCTGCTATCAACTCTTCTCTATGCCTCACCTCTATTCTCCAACTTAAACAAAACAGATCTTAATAAACTATCATCCTGCTATAACCACATTGCCAGATTTGCTACTGACACAGCCTACTGGACACACCACTGTCACAACCTAAATCACTTAGGATGGCTTGAACTGCCAAGCTTACTGCAGTTCAATCAGCTAACAGTGGCACATAAAGTCCTTTACCAACCGGAAAATACACCTACACTAAAAAATATCATCAGCCCCTACACCAGCACCTGGTCACTGCGATCATCCATTAGACTCCTACTTCAAACATACAAATCCAACTACTCAGCTGGGGACTCTCTGTTTGCAAACTCTGTTGGAAAAAGATGGAACAGACTCCCAGCTGACTTGACCCTAGAACTAACTCTCACTAACTCAATTCAAAAACAAACTCAAGAAATACTTCAAAACTCATTGGTTATGTCCTTGCACTAACCCAGACTAGTGACCTCTCTATTTCTTAAGTGCCTTACCTTCAACTACTTCTAACTTTTTTCTAACACTCCATTTCAGGAAGGGTCAATTGTATAACTGCTGCTCAGTGTGTCTAAAACCTGAATGTAATGTTATGTATGTTTAACTTTGAAAATAATGTTATGTTTTGTAAAGTGTTTTATAATAAGTATTATATGTGCTAAATGCTGATATTGCTTATGAATGTAATATGCTTGAAACTAGCATTTACTAAATGTTCAATGTGTATTATTATCTTGGAGCTTTTCTCCCCGGGGCTCCGCTGAAAATGGACATGTATCCAGTCGGACTATCCTGGTCAACAAATGTAAAATAAAAATTTGGGGGGGCTGTGGAATGCCCCTCAAAGAAGGGGTTGTGATCCAGGTCATAACATAACCCATCTCTATGATGGATAAGACCCAACTGTCTGTGGTGATGTTTCTCCAAGCAGGGAGACAATAAGAGAGCCTTAGGGACAGGGGAATGGAGTTGAGAAGTTATTTCAGGAGTGGCAGATAGTTACAGACTACCTGCCCTGTCTTAAAATTGAGGCTTCTGGGCAGGCCTGGAGGGAGTTGTCTGCCTCCTGGCAGTCTTTCTGCTTCTGGAAAGAGAAGGAAGAGCAGTGTGTTTTCTGATGAATTGGGTTTTAAAGGGTAGTGCCTGTGTAATTTGGGGATAGGAGAAACAAACAGGTTTTTGAGGTCTTATAACTATTTCCCCTTGTGTTGCAGAGTTTTGAATAACTCAACCACCTTTGTCCCAAAAAGGGCAGAGTTATCACAAGGTGCATCCAAAAGTTTTGACCTAATGTCATCAAGTAGGGGCTGTAACCTTAGCCAGGAATATCTTCTCAGGACACAGGCATATGCAGCAGACCTGGCAGAAGCTTCAGCTGCATCATAATGGCACTTAATGGAGTGCTTTGTGATCTGAGAGGGCAGAGGTATAAGGTTGGATATCTGAGTCTTGGCAGGACCCACAGGAATTTCATTCAAACGTTTACTGGCTTGTCCTAAAAGGGCTAGAGCATATTTGGACATGTGGGTTTCATAATTTATTGCCCTGAATGCCAAGGTGGATGAGGTGTAAATCTTTTTACCAAGGCGTTCCATTGCCTTGCTGTCTTTGTCTGTGGGGAGAAGGGAGGAGGATGGAAGGAGCTTAAATGGCTTATCAGCTGACAGTGATACAGTGCCAGGGTCTGCTGCAGGGCACTTAACAAGGAATTTCGCTCTTTCAGGGACCTTGTAGAATCTATCAGGCCTTCGTGGCACAGGAGGCTGGGAGTTTGGTTTAACTGATGCTGCATTAAAAACATCCATAAATGCTGGTAGTATTAGGGGAATAGCTGAAGGGGCAGGAGAGTCCATCTGAAGAAATTCATAGCATCTTTTCTGAACTTCTGTCATTTCAGAGGAGTCCCACTTGAAATGTTCCCTCATCTTTGAAATGGTCTCCCCAAAGGTGAGATCCTCACCTGGGATATCGGTTTCTGCAGATTCTTCCTCAGGGGAGGCATAGCCAAGAGGAGATGGCATTTGGAAGACATAAGACAGGGAATCCTCTGAGGAAGTGTCAGAGGATTCCTCAGCTTCAGCTTGGGAAATACCAAAGGCCCGAGGTTTAGGGCTAATCACAAGAGGAGCCACAGGAGAGACTAAGGGTGTAGAAGGCCTCAGAGCCATGAAAGCATTAAAAAGACTTTTGAGAAAAAGCCTGCCAATCAAGCTGGCTCTCTACTGTGGGGGAAACATATTTTCTTTTCTCTTTCCATTTGAGGGAAGGCCTAGCAGGCGTCAGAGCCAAGGTAGGCCTGGACTGAAAAATCTGAGTAGTAGTGGAGGGATCCAACTTGGCAGCTGGTACAAGCTGAGGTTCTCCCTTGTCATCGGTAGCAGATGTTTGCGTTACCTCTGAGGATATGCCTTCTGCTAAGCGGCTTCCACAGTGGTACCAGCTGTACCCATACTGGCAGCGCCTGATTGTTCCTTCAAGCTGACAGCCACAGGAGGATGTCAGATGGAGGAGGTACGGCTAAGGATTCAGGCCTAGCAACCTTGGTCTTTTTCTTGGGTGGCTCGACAGACTGACCAGATGGCTCCTCCACACCTAAAGCTAAGTGCTTAAGGCACTGGTTCTCAAGATAAATTCTTAATGCAGGCAAACGGCTGTGTAGCATTTCTGGAATGAATGTCTGGCAGATGGAGCAGGACTTAAGATTATGTGTAGGCCCTAAGCAAAAAAGGCAAAACTCATGGGCATCTTTATGGGGGATCTGACGACCGCACCTACACTTTCCCTTCCTGGATGACAAGAACCTACAAACGCATGCAGTGATCAAAAGAAACAAAATATCCCCAACAGGTTACTTATCATAGAATTTTTGATCCGACGGCTGGTACAGCAGGAACAGCTGACATTCGACTGGAGGCAGAGAAGTTCCAAGGTCTGGTACATGCAGACATTACTTTTATGGTCCATGTTCCCTTAGCCAATGTCAGACGTCCCAGTACCCAGCAGTGAATACATGCTTTTGTATACTGGCCGGATGCTTGGGTAGCAAAAGTGGAAAACCCAAGAGCTGGAATACAGCAACATGAGAACAGATGGACATCAATAATTATTTTGAAGGGCTGACAGAGATTTAAGTATTGTAGAATAAGGGGACTCTCACAGAAATAAAAGTTATGTACTCACCATGACTATGAATCTGTGTTGTCCATTCTGATTCTTCCTCAATGGATGGGCATCAGATCTGACTCAGCCGCTTTCCTTCCAGAATCTTGATTGGACTTTTGAGCTCCACCCTTACTCATAATGCTCCCTGCCACTACGTTACCTCAGATCGAGTTGCTGTCCAATTATTCTACCAAAATAATAAGGTATACAGCAGGAGAAAGAACAGCACAGAGGCTAAAGTGGAACAGTGGTTCCAAACAGAAACTTTATCAGGTCAGTCGCAAAGAGACAGAGAGGGGGATGGACAGGGGAAAGTTAAGGAAGAATGAAAATGGACAACACAGATACATAGTTATGATGAGTACATAACTTTTATATCTGATGTTGTCATTTTAATTCATTGCTCAACAGATGGGACAGAGTCCCCAGCTATGACACCCCTGGGTGGCCCTCAAGGAAAGATATTCCTGAGTACCACAGAACCAAAAGCAGCCAGCCCTGTTTCTGGAGAAGATATCCAAATTGTAATGAGCAATAAAGGTATTAGCACTGGACCACGATGCTACAGCACAAATGTCATCAATGGAAGCTCTGGCCCAGAAGGCAACAGATGTGGCCACAGACCTAGTAGAGTGAGCTTTTGGGCGCCTTGCCAAAGGTAGACCTTTCAAGGAATAAACATAAAAAAAACAATCTGAGATCCATTTAGCTACAATGACTTTAGAAAGAGGTTTTCCCAATTTGTTACAGTAAAAGAAACAAAGAGTTGGTCAGACTTCCAAAAAATCCTTCTTTCTTTGGCGATAAAAATGCAGTTGCCTATGGACATCTAACGGTGAAGCATGTATTCTCCTTTACTGGAGTACTTAGGAAAGAAAACTGTCAAATTTATTACCTGACTGATGCTCATTTCAGAAGCAATCTTTGGTAAGAAAGCTAGATTAATACATAATGTAACTCTGCCTTTGTGGAAAATCAAATAGGGCGGTTTTGAAGAGAATGCTTGGAGTTCAGGAATTCACATGGCAGAAGTGATAGTCACCAAGAAGATGGTTTTCCAAGAAATCTGAAGTCAGATGTAGCTGAAGACTCAAAAGGAGGTTGAACCAAGCTTTGTAAAACAAGTATGAAATCCCAAGGTGGACTAGGGTCTTTAACTGGATCTCTGAGCAGAAAAGTGCCTTTAAGAAATGCTTTACATAATCTGGTTGAAGTTAGAGGAGAAACATACACTCTGGTGTGAAAATTAGAAATGGCTACTAGCTGAACTTTAGTGAAAAACCTAGCACCTCCTTGAAAAACAGAAGCCAGGAAATCCAAAATAACAAGGATGGGGGTAGTAAAGAGATGCTCTTGTATAGTTTCCTGGTTGTAGGTTTCTGAGATATTAATATTTGGCTAACTGGGGAAAAAAGCCTGGACTGTCTAGCCATCATCGGAACTGGAGAAACCATGTGGTCAACCTGAGGTCTAGAATGTCTGGGTGAACCATTCCTAAGGATGAGATAAGAGATCAGGACTGAGGTCCATTGTCCAATGAGGAGATGCAAGGTGAGACCACAGGAAGGGAAACCAAATTTGCCAAGGCTAGAAAGGGACAAAGATGATAACCTTGTTCTTCAATTATAGTGCTTTCTGAAGAAATTTGGAAATTAGATGCAAGGGAGGGTAAGCATACAGGTGACTGGAGGGCCAAATGTGGACTACAGCAACTCTCAATGACTCCCCCTGAAGGGAGATTAGGGCAAAAAACCTGCTGCACTTGTTGTTCAGGGATGAGGCAAAGAGACTGCAGCAAGGTTGACCCCATCTGGGGCAGATTATTTTTCTGCCATTTTCTGGTTTAGAGACCACTCGTGAGGCATCAGAATAGTTATGCTGAGCTTGTCTGTTAGAACTTTGGATTTCCCGGTATGTGCATTGCTACAAAAAATGGTTGGAAGACATCGTCCATTACCAGACTCTCACTGCTTCTCAGCAAAGAGGGTATTATCTGGTTCCCCTCTGTTTACTGCTGTACCATACCCACTGACAAGTTGTCCATTTGGAATGCAATTGTCCCTAGAGGAATAGAGTTCTGATCTCATCTCCAAGACATTTATAAGGAGATAGGTCTCTTCTTGGGACCACGTGACTTGAACAGTCCATCCCAAGTAATGACCCCCTCACCCCAACTGGGAGGCATTTGTGGTCAGTATGGCCTTTAGGGAAGGAAGGATGAAGGGACATCCTTGACAAACACCATTGTATTGAACCCAACAAAGCAGGAAATTTCTGCCAAACCAGGAAAATTTTACTGGATGATTCAGTGGGTGTTGAATCGACCATTGTACTGCCAAGGTCCAATTCATGAGAAAATGATCAGTGTGTATTACAGTAATCACTCCAGCCATCAAATCTAAGGCCTGGAGTACTAGTTTTGCCAGTTGGAAAGGATGTAATAAAATCTGACTCACATGAATTCTCAAAGTATAAATCCTGTTTTGTGGTAGAAAGGCCAACTGATTGACAGTGTCCAGATGAGCTCCTATGAAGTCCAAGACTTGAACTGGTTCAAGATGAGACTTGGGAAGACTGACTGATTCCCAGGTACTAACACAGCCGGAGTAAGTAATCGCTGGTTTCCTTTAACAGATGTCTGGCTGGAGCAGTAAGGAGACAGTTATACAAATAAACACTCTGAATCTGCACAGTCTAAGACGAGTTGGCACCACTGCCATATATTTAGCGAACATTCTGAGGGTTGTGGTGAGACCAAAGGGCATGGCTCTGAACTGGCAATGACTGGCCCCCAGCCAAAAGTGCAAGAACCTCTGAGAGTGTCTATTCATTTTGATGTGATAGTACGGATCCTGGCAGGTTTTGGAGGACATCAAATCATCCTTCCTCAGAAGAGGAAGGACGGACTGTACCACGGCCATCAAGAACTTGGAGTTCTTTACAAACTGATTCAGTTGACTGTGATCTAGAATTTATCTCAGGTCCCCTGTTTTCTTTGGCACTAAAAAGAACCTTGAGTAAATTCAGGATCTGGTTTGGTCTGGTGGGACCTCTTTGGATGACCATTTTGATCAGCAGCCTTTGAATTTCTAGGGCTGCCAACTCTCTCTGTCTGGAGGGTACATTCGGGAGACATTTTTGCTGGGTTGGTGCTGTTTGTGAAAAAGGAATTAACCTCTGGATATGATACTTTGCACTCAAGAATCTTTTGTGACGGCTGTCCAGGCATCTGGGTGCAAAGACAAGTGTCTCCTGACTGCCTCAGGAGCAGAGCAGTTGGGCAACCCCTCAGGAGTGCTGAAAAGGCCTATCCTAAAAGGAATCTTGGAAGCCTTGGTATTGTGGACTCCCACTGCCTCATGGGTGGCATCTTCCATTATTATTTCTCCCTCTGCCTCTGGAGGAAATCTCTGCTCGTGAATCCAAGAAAAGGCCTTGAGATTTTTGGAACCACATCGTTTTCCCAGCACGCTGATTTCTGGAGAAGGATGGGTATAAAAATGGATTCCCACGGCAGATAAGGTTTTTCCACCCTGTTCACTTCTGGACAGTGTGTCCTTAACAGTGGGCCCAAACAATTAAGATCCATCAAAGGGAGTATTGCTGAAAGAAGACTTGAAGGACTCTGCAAAATCACACAAACACATCCAGGCATCTCTCCTGATGGCTATGCCTGAACCTACAGCCCATGAGGAACCTTCAGCTGCATGAGAGATTAACCTCATGGACACAATGGAAATGGACTATAGGGTGGCCAGTTCTGAAGAAAAAAAACTTTTGTTCTTCTACTGACATGGACCCAGGAGCAGAATTAGACAGTTCCATAATTAAGTCCCTCTGTAATCTAGTGAAGTGTGCCAAATAATTAAGCAACCATAAAGCAAATGTCAATGATGCAGAAACACGCTTTCCAAACTTGTCCAAAGCCCTAGACTCTCTATTAGGGTGATGGACTGAGGAGCTCTGTTCAGTTAGCTCCTTTTGGTGGCATTCACTAGAATACTCTTACTCCAAAAGGATCTTGTCCTTCAGTGGAGCTAGTATCTTGTCCGGGCAATGGGGAATAGGTTCTGTGGTATCTGGCTCCTTCCAAGCCCGATGCGAGACTAGGTCTTTTAAGTCATACGCTGAGGGGGTGTAACTCAGGACGTAAACTGGCCAGACTCAAAAGCTTCTTGGTTCTTTTGGAACACCGACTCCTCCTGGGAAGGTTCAGAGGACCAACCACCTTTTTGGCAAATGATTTCAAGAATGTCTCCAAAGGAGATGTCTTCAGGTGGTGAGCTGGGGGACCCTTCTCCATCAAATTCAGTGTCTTTGGCAAGGGATTCCTAAGGAGATTCAAAGTGCCTCCTTTTATACAGCCCCTTCCAAGGAACCTCCTCAGTGGAGTGAACTGGAGAGGTATCGGAAGAGATGGCAAGCTCCTGGACTGGAAGCTCATACAGGCCAGTTGTCCCTGTGGAACAAGTAGATGAGGCTCAGGAACTGGATCCGAAGGGGGAACAGGGTTAGGATCTGAAGAATTAAAAGTCCAGTGCGTTCTCAGATGAGAAAATAGCCTCTCTATGACTTGAAAACAGAGGGACAAGGAGAAATCGAAGCCAAATCCATCGAGCCTAAACACCTGTTGCCACTGAAACCCAACTGTACCCAGCTCTGAGGGAGGAGTCGGACCCGAGTTGCCCAGTGCCAAAGCTCAGACAGGAAGTGATGGCTCAAATTCTCGAAGTCAAAAGCATTCCCCCAGACCAAATGCCAACACTTTGGCTCCTAGCCTCATCCGGATCAAGTGGGGTGGGTGCTGAACAAGTCAGGGATACATTTGGAGTTGCAGATGAAGTTATCTTCAGACCCGACATCTCAGCTCTCGTGGTTCTTGGATGGGATGGCTCTGAAATCATTGGTCAGATCAGAGAAGAAGAAACAATGGGATTCGGAATGGATTGAAGGCTCATGGATCCAATGGGAGATGGAGATGGTAAAACTGCAATCTGAATCTGGGCCCTGAGAAATTTCCTCATCATCCGATCCACATCACCTTCAGAAAGACTATAGCAGGATATGATGAATGATCAAATCGGACGAGGGCAAGACAACCTCAGAGGAGTTTCTTGCAGAAACGATGACTGGATCCGGGGTGATATCGGCTCCGGGGAGAACCGAGGGCTGCGGGGTTGAGGTAACTTAGTAGTAGAAGACGTTGGATCTGAGAAAGTCAGAGCCGAATGTTTAGGAATTCTTGTCAGCTGCTCCAAAGTTAAACTGGCTTAAGAAGACCTAGTAGGAGAGTGTTTATGTTCCTTAGGCTCCTACGAAGACCTCTGAACTTTTGAGGTGATTTGAGCCCCCTGATGCTGAAGCAGAGGATGAAGGAGCTGAAGCAGAAAGAAGACCCCTAACAACTAACTTGTTTTTTCTGTCACTAATAGCACTGGTACTGAACCCCACAAAGATCTTACAAAGGGAATCCAAGTGGCTTGGCTTGGGACTAAACAATAAACCAGTGCAAGAAACTTCTCTGTGTGGAAGATTTTCAGTCCATATATTTCTAGTTAATCACTGTATATTAATCAGATCAGACAATAGTAGTAGAAGTAGTGAACGTAAACTCGTCTTAAGTCAAAACAAAACAAAAAATAATAATAGAAAATATATAATTGTACAGCAATACTAAGTATTCGAAAGTAATCCAAGCAAGGCAGGCAGTCTGTTTCCAGTCGAAAATCCTTTATTAAATACACAGACTAGCGATCCAAGTAAAACAAAAACAGAGTAATAATTTCCTCACAAGCTTACTAAATATATATATACTTTTTATCAAGCATGGGAATAGTTTATTGTGCTGTAAAACAAAATGTTATTGGTACATACATATGTTAAATTCACATCCCTTCCCCCATTAGTGTGACATTCGAGCTGGTCCTGCCCTACTTAGTAGCTGTCATAATAATATATAACCCTGATGTACTTTAAATAAAATTATATAATGATGTGGTACCTCTTATTTAACCAAATTAAGTAGATTATTAAGTCTGTGATTTTATCCAAGACAATATACTACATGGCTGGAAATATATCAACCTTAGTTCATTTGGCAATCAAAAAATATATATAAATATATATACATATACATTTTGCATGTAAAAATCAATCAATTTCTATTTTCATAACCTATTGTTAACAATGATCGCTTTCGTCCTTCTAGACTTCTTCAGGTCTGTGTACAAGAACCCTAAATTAGTATTGTTATTACACATAATTTTGAATAAAGTGGAAAAAAAAAACAGAAAAAAATAAAAATAAGAAAAAAATGTATGTATGATGATGGAAACAAAATATACACTTAAATTTCAATTGATTTAAAATGGTATTTAAAACCAATTTGTAGAATAAAATAAAATAAAATACAATTAGTCATGTAAACAAGGTGGCAATTTTCGAAGTTCCAGTGCACTTTTAATTGAACAGTAGTAGTTTAGTCCAGGCTTCCTAAAAGAGTTCAGCTTTAATTGCCACGAGTTCATGTTTCTCCAGAATATTCAGGATGTCTCCTTCAAGATCACCCATGTCTATACGATCCAGAATCTGGAACTTAAAACCTGTGTGTCTTTTATGAAGAGAAAGGTGTTTGGCTACTGCATTATTTTTACATCCAGAGCGGATTTCTGACAGATGACATGAAATCCTACGCTTGAGTTTATTTACAGTCTTACCCACATAGAATGCATCACATTCATTGCACTGTGCCCTGTAAATTACTTTTTTAGTGTTACAGTCACCCCCTGCACTGGTTTTAATGATCTTTAAATAAGGGGCAATAAAAACTATCACCTTGCTGTATAAATATACAAAATGTATAATTAGTTTCACATCTTTTAGTGCTTTTCTCACATGGTCTAGGTTTAAATTCAACAAAACTTCTAATGTTCCTGGCCTTCCTATAAACAAATGATGGGGCTTCACCTAAGATGTTAATCAGAAAAGGGTTTCCTGTGACAATGTCCCAGTTTTCTTCAATAATATTTTTGATATTGTGATAATCCAAAGTGTATGTCAGGATGCATCTATTTTTGCATTTGTTATTCTCTGTGGAATTACTTAACAATTTTCTACTGGGGAGGTTGAGTGAAGGTGTTTCAGTCCTTTTCAGTTCTATAATGGGTTCCAGGATGTTTTTTAACATCCGACTTTCATAGCCTCTCACTACAAAATCATTCTCTAAGTTGTTCAGGTTTCTCAAAAATGGTTCCATCTCTGTGGTAATTCGAGCTAATCTATAGCCTTGGGACTTCACTACATTATACTTGGTTTTTGTAGGATATAGACTTTTACTGTGGAGTAATAACTTAACCCTCGTTGGTTTTCTGAATAGATCAGTGATGATTCTGTTATTGTTGGTGTCCTAGGAAATCTGCATATCTAAGAAAGTGGTTGAAGTACAGCTATGGGAAGAGGTAAACTTCAGGAAGGGGGTTGTTTGATTGAGGTAAGTGATAAAATCTCCAAGCTGCAAGGTGTCACCTTCCCACACAATAAAGATATCATCAATAAAATGTAAATAGCATGTGATATGCTGCATGTAATCTGTGTTGTTTAACACAAAGTCACACTGATGGGGGAAGGGATGTGAATTTAACATGTGTACCAATAACACTTTGTTTTGCAGCACAATAAACCACTCCCATGCCTGATAAAAAGTATATATATATTTAGAAAGCTTGTGAGGAAATTATTACTCTATTTTTGTTTTACTTGGCTCGCTAGTCTGTGTACTTAATAAAGGATTTTCGACTGGAAACAGACTGCCTGACTTGCTCGGATTACTTTCGAATAGTTAGTAATGCTGTACAATTATATATTTTCTATTATTACTTTTGTTTTGTTTTTGACTTAAGTCAAATTTACGTTCGCTACTTCTTCTACTATTGCCTGATCTGATTAATATACAGTGATTAACTAGAAATATATGGACTGAAAATCTTCCACACAGAGAAGTTTCTTACACTGTTTTGTTTTTGGACCCACTACACTTCAGTGAGTTGTTTTGAGACTTCGGGGATACCAAGGAGATTACTTGTTTTTTGTTGGGACTAAACGATAAACATGCTCCCTGTGGGGATCAGAATTGGGTATCTTATGCCCACAGGAAGTGCATTTTTTAAAACCATCTGGCTTCTCTGCCATGGTAAGGAAGTGGAGAAGTGAAAACCACATGGGAAAGAGAAAAACACTTTTTTTTTTGTTTTACAGCTAAAGTCGAAAGAAAAAGGAGGTTACCAACAATGAAAATAAGTTACCAGCAACGGTAACAGAAAGTTACCCAAAAAAGAGAATAAAAGGTAATGGGAAGAATACAGTAAATTGTAAGGGAAAAGAAAATTCTAACCTTTACTCTCAGAAAAAAATGAAAAAAAATTATCGCACAGCTCAAGAGACCATGATCTGCACCTGAACTGTTTGAGTGGCAAACAAGATCTGAGGTAAAGTAGTGGCAAGGGACATTATGGGTAAGGGAGGAGCTTGAGAGTCTGATCCAGAGTCTGGAGGAAAGACAGTCAAGTCGGATCCGAAGTCAGATCCTATACCCATCCATCCAGGAACAAATTAAATGACAACATCAGGTCAAGAAGAGGCGCAACTGCAGTGTGCTAAGGAAAAAATAAGGGAGTACCTGAATAATTTGCAAGAGTTACGACTGCGGTTAAGTGCCTCTTTTATGATAATACTTGCAGAGCGCAAATACTTTTAGCACAATAACTTAGGCAATAAAAAATATAAAGTTTTTTGCCAAACTTAGGTAGTCATAACAAAGAAAAATAACCAGAGATCCTGTAGAAGTATCAGAGATATTTCGGAAATGTTATGAAAATTTGTACAAAGCAGAAAAATGTCGAAATCAGGAAAAAAGCACACATATGTCAACGTTAGAGTTAGATGATGTTCAGCAAGTAACAGTTAAGACAGGAGGAGATGAGATAAAAATGGCATTGTTTAATCTGCAAAAAAGTATCCAGGAAGAGATGGTATTCAGGTGAAAGTATAGAAGCTAGGCTGGAAGAAAGTGACAAAGACACAGAAGTTTTGTTTAACAGTATTTTGAAAGGAGGGAAAGCACCAAATATCCTGGGAAAAAAAACTGTGGTGGGTCTCATACTTACAGATGGTAAAAACCCATCAGATCCAGCTTCAATTCAAACCAAGTGTTTATTACACAATTGTTGGAGGAATGGCAAAAGTGTTGCCATAATTGATAGATACGAATCAGTGTGGTTTTGTGGAGGGGAGGCAAAAACAAGGAGAAAATTACAGTCCGCTGCTTGTCGGGTGCCAGGATCCGTCACATAATGCATGCACTCAAGTCACTCCACAACAAGTACAAATACGACTCTGTCATTGTCCATGCTGGAGTGAATGACTTGAGACATACCTCCCTGGACTACAAGAAAGAGACATGGAAGAGCTCTTGGATCATGTGACCCAGGCAGGCATGACCCTAGCCCTGAGTAGCATCCTGCCTTTGCCCAGAATGATACCACAGTATAAGGACAAAATGATTTACTTCAACAATTGGCTAAGCTTCTGGTGTCATTCAAAGGGGATCCAGTATTTGCCTGCCTGGGAAGACATGATCGACAAACCACGATACTTTGCCAGTGATGGTCTGCACCTTTCTCCCCTGGGATTCAGGTTACTGGCTAAAGCTCTTGCCACCCCTATAGTGCCTTTTTTAGGCAAGGTTCAAAGGATAAAACCACAAACATGCAAAATCTGAAGGTAATGCTACTCAATGCTAGAAGTCTAAACCTCAAAATGCACTCTCTCGAGGCACTCCTGAAAATGGAGAACATCAATATCTTTGCAGTGACTGAGACCTGGTTCAAGGCTCGAGAGAGCACCCCTGTAATACCAGGCTACAATTCTTACTACACTTTTCGGCCACAAAACCAAGACCAAAACACTAAAGGTGGAGGAGTGTCCATATTCACCAAGGATATTCACACCTCCAGGCTAGTTGCCCAACACAATGCATCTGAAATTTTCCGGGTGCAACTAACACTAGGTAAGACTGCAATCCAAATTGTAGCTTGTTACAGATCCCCCACCATATCCCCAAGATTCTCACAACACCTTCCTAAACATACGGGAAAATATTAAGATACAACCAAACACCCTAATACTGGGTGATTTCAACTACCCTGCCATTAATTGGGAAAACTACTCGGGTACCAACTCCTTTTCCCAACTGTTCTTGGAATTCATAAATTCCAATGCCCTGGATCAACTAATCCATTGTCCCACCAGGGGCTCCAATATCCTAGACCTGGTCATTACCAACATGGGAGATAGATGCTTCACACCAGTGGTCACCCCCTCATTGGTCAGGTCTGACCATAAGCACATCACCCTTGACATCCACATCCCACCCCCACCCTCCAGTAAGGAAACCTCCTTAAAAAACTTCTCCAAAGCCAACTTCATGCTACTGAAGTCAGAAGTGACAAACTTCACAACACCCACGCAGACGGGATCTGGAAGTTCGACTGCAGAATCCTACACTAAGGCACTGTATGAGCACATCCACTTGTGCATGAATCGTGCCATCCCAAATAGAACCAAGATGCTCTTCTCCAAAAAAAGAAAGCCAATCTGGTGATCCCCTGCTATAAACAAACTATACAACAGAAGGAAGAAACTGTTGCAGAAAAGAGGAAAATCCCAGGATGCAAAAAAATCCCTCACCAGCCTCAGTAAGAAGCTGAGATCCCTCATAAAATCCTCAAAAGCTAGTTACGAAAATAAAATTGCCAAAGATTCCAAAGACAAGCACAAGGCATTCTATAGTTATGTCAAGAATCTAAATGGCAATGCTCAGATCTGCTCTGAGCTACAACAGAATGGCATTAAATATACTGAACCCAAGGATATTGACAATATCCTGGCAGATCGATTTAGTGCCAACTTCACCCCCCTCTCACCCCCTAAAGGCCCCATCTCAATACCAAAAGATTGCCAAATTCCGATAATCACAGCCACACAGGTAGAAACAGCACTCTCCAAAGCTAAGAATACATCATCCATGGGACCAGATGACATCCCAGGCTGTGTACTACATGAACTACAAAATGAACTGGCACCCCACGTAAGTGTCATGTTTAATCATAGCCTCACCTTAGGCTTCGTGCCCACTGAGTGGCACACAGCTACAGTTTTCCCGCTCCACAAGAGGATCCGCCTTGGATCCCGGGAACTACCGTCAAGCCTGATCTGCAAGGGCACAGAGCATTATCATGGAACTTATAAACAAAGACATTGGCAACCTTCAAACACTGGATCCCACCCAGTTCGGGTTTGTGAAGGGCCGATCTTGTCTCCTGAATCTGATTGACTTCTTTGAATCGGTCTCCAGAGCTGTGGATGAGGGTAAGGCGGTCCACACAGCCTATCTGGACCTCACCAAGGCCTTTGACACCATCCTCCACTCTGGAATCATAGATAAACTTACTAAGCTGGGCATAAATCCCTACGTCACTCGATGGGTTGCCAACTGGCTTACTGACAAAACCCAGACTGTAAAAGTAGCCGACTCCAAATCCAGCTCCAGACAAGTGGAGTACCTTAGGGTTCAGTCCTGGGACCATTCTTGTTTGGCATCTACTTCTCTGAAGTACAAGCCAACACTAAGGGACTCTGGATAACAAAGTTTGCAAATGACTGCAAACTGGGAGCCATTATTGAATCCCCAAATGATGTGGATATTCTACAAAAGGGCCTTACAGAAACAGATGCCTGGTGCCAGAGCCATGGGCTCAAGCTTAATGCCAAGAAATATACAGTTATCCCCTTTGGAAAAAAACATGTACCCATGAACTACCACATAGGTGGCAGGACACTAAACATCGAAAGTGTGATGAGAGACTTAGGGACACAAGTGGACAGTGGTCTCACTTTTGATAACCACATCACCACAACAGTCAGGAAATCCTTCTATGTGGCACACCTCATCACTAAGGGCTTTTCATCCAGAAAAAAGGAGGTCATTGTCCCACTGTACTCATCCCTCATTAGACCCATTATAGAGTATAATGCCCCATTTGGTATGTACCTCACAAGACATCTGCAACAGCTGGAAAGGCCACAGAAATACCTCACTAAAAGAATTACATGCCTAAAGCAGATGCCATATGCTAACCGTCTAAAAAAAACTCCAGCTATACTCTGTGGTATATCATCGACTCAGAGGCGTTCTCTGCTTAACATACAAGGCCATGTCAAACCTTGAGCTGTTGGACATGCTCCACTTAAAGAAATCCCAATCCCTCAGAGCCACACGCTCCAGGGATCTAAACCTTATCATCACAATGAACAAAACATGCTGGAGGGATAAGTTCCTGACCCAGAGACTCCCCATACTCTGGAATAGACTGCCCATACATGTCAAGCAGAGCGCCTCATTGGCCCTCTTCAAAAGGAACCTTGATGACTGGATGGGAGATAGGAAATTCACCCCGGGGATCATGTCAGTCGCTCTGCAAGACAGGGGCCCAGAGAAGTAAATATTGTGGGAAAAAATTTCCACGGAATTTTTATGGTTAGGCTTGCATAGGCCTTAGGGCCGATAGCCTAGTACCAACCTATGAACCTATGATAACAAACAAAACATGGGCGACCCACAGGGAAGTAGAATGTAAGAAAATACAGCTTTCAATGGTGGGTCTTGATGCAGAGAAAGCATCCGACAGAGTAAGCTGGGATTTTATTAACATGTGGATTCCCTGATACAATAATATGATTACTTAAAAAGATATAGGAGGGATCAGAGGCCAAAATCTAAGTGGGAGGGTTCTTCTTGGATAAGTTGTTTCTGAACAAAGGGACCAATCAGGGGTGTCCTCTTTCCCTTTTGCTATCTGCTTTATATGTAGAACCATTGCAAAGAAAATGAGAGACACAGAAATTCAAGGATATAACTTGTATGGTAAATAAGAAAAGTTGGCTTTATTTGCAGACAATATTTTTTTACCTGATAAAGCCAGAATTCTCAGTGTTGTGGAACATTCTGAGACAGTTTCTAGTTTTTTTATGACATAAAATTAATGAAGATAAAAAAAAGAAGTTATGCACTCACCATAATGTTCCATCTGCATTGTTGATTTTTCATCTCTCCTCACATGTGGGTTTGGATCTGGGACCTCAAAGCCGACTCAGCTGTTAGCAAGCTCACAGCAACCAAAAAGCTCTTGGGTACTTCCCCCTTAGCCACAATGCATTTCTCCCTATTACCTCAGATCTTGTTTGATATAACTATAATAGTATGGAAAGAAGGGTTCCTATTTAACACACAAGCATGCCTTAAGTGAAGCGATTTCTGGAGTCTAATGAAATTTAATCTAACCCTAGAAATCATCCTCCCGTTCAACCAGGAATCGACGGATGGGGGGTTTGGAGGGTGAGACTGTGAGGAAAGATGAAAAATTGGCAATACAGATGGAATGTTATGGTGAGTATATAACTTCTCTATCTGATATTGTCAATTTGTCATCTTCTCCTCACATGTGGGATAGAGTCCCCTGCTACTTTTATCTGTGGTGGACTCGTGGGAGGATATTCCTCAGAACCATTATGCCAAAGGATGCCCTTCCACTGGAGACCAAATCTAATTTGTCGTGAGTGATAATGGTATGATGGTTTGCCCAAGTGGCCTATGTGCAAATATCATCCAAGAAAGCACTGGTCTGGAAGGCCATAAGTGTGGCCATTGCTCTAGCAGAATGAGCCTAAATGGAGTTGTCAGGCTTCATGCCCTTTGATGAATAAATAAAGGAGATACAACTAAAATGCCACTTGGGTAAGGTAACTTTGGTTACTGGCAGGCCTTTCATAGGGCCCTGCAAATGTGATAAACAACTGCTTTGTTCTCCGAAACTCTTTCATTCTATGTAAATATAAACATAACTGTCTATATATTGTATTTGTTAGATGTTCATAATCTCCCTTATTACTAAAATTAGAGAAGAAAACAGGCAAATGTATAGTCTGATTAAGATTTCTTTGAGAAACAAGTTTGAGCGAAAAGGAGGGGTTGGTACACAACAAGACACTGTTCTTACAGAAAACCAAATATGGAGGTTCAGAAGACAGTGCTTGAAGTTCTGAAATACTTCTCGCTGATGTGACAGCCACCAAAAAGAGAGTCTTCCAGGAAAGATACTTAATGTCACAAGTTGCTGCCGGTTCAAAGGGAGGCTGAGTAATCAGATGGAGAAAAAGAGTTATGCACTTACCATAGCTTGGCATCTGTGTTACCCTATGTCGCTATTCATCACTCTTGGGTCATAGGATCTGACATCGGATCTCAGCCAGCAACTTTGCAGACAGATTCTAGGCTTTAGCTCCTTCCACTCACATGATTCCTTGCTTCCCTCTAACCTCTCAGATCGAGTTTGCCCTAAAGAGAGAAAGCAGCTAAGGAAGACCTGACCACCAGACAGGAAGTACAGTTGTGTACACTTACCATAAATGTAGATGTTCGAATGTATTCACTGTTGCAGTCATTACATTTGGGTTATCTGCTTGCAAGTAGCCTACAGTCGGCCTGATTAACAAAGTCTTGGGTCCTGCGTCGGTCGCTGTCCCTTCTTCCATGACGTCAGGTCGTTAGGGGTAATAAAGTATGCAGCCGATGCCATTACATCAGTTTTTCTTGCCCCAGATGTCAGGTGTCCCCCTAATGTGGAGTAATTAAATATAAAAGTACAATGATATACCTCCAACAAAAAGCAAATACACCAAAAAGGCTTTTAAGCATATTAAAATAAAGTAGAGGTATAGCCAAAAGAAGTTAGGGGGCTGGAGGGAGGGTAAAGTACAGTTTTGTACCTACCATAAATGTAGATGTCCGAATTGGATAGCATCTGCAGTCATAACAACCGGGGTTGTCCTGTCGTCAGGCAGCCCTTCAGTCGGCCGGATTCCAAAGTCCGGGTCCGGCTTCGGCTGATGTCGCACTTCACCCGACGTCATCTCTGTTGGTCTTCGGGTATAAAAGCATCAGCCGACGCCATTTTCTTCAGTGTTTCTTGCCCCAGATGCCAGAAGCCCTATAGAAGGCTAAAAATTTTGGATAGATGCCAATGTTTCCAAAAGATAGAGGTAAACACAAAATAAGCATGTATGTACATAAATACAAACAAATACACCATGAAAGAAATCCCCCCACTAGCTAGCTATTAGAAGGGTAAACACCCTAGGAGTACCACAGAGGGGAAGGAGGGAGGGTAATCCTGACTGCAGATGCTATCCAATTCGGACATCTACATTTATGGTAGGTACAAAACTGTACTATGTCCTTCATGGATGCATCTGCAGTCATAACAACTGGGTAGAATACCATAGCCAACTAGTGGAGGAGGATAAAAGTAAATTATGGTGTGTTTAGGATCCCTTGCAGAACAGCAGTGGCAAACCCTGCTCGGGATCTGGAATATAGAGGTAAATTATAATGCTTGGCAAATGTATGCACGGAGGTCCAAGTAGCCGCCTCAATAATGTCTTTGGTAGCCACTCCTCGTAAGAAGGCTGTGGTAGTGGCTGTTGCCCTTGTAGAATGAGGTCTTATGTTCTGTGGAATTGGCTTTCCATGGAAGGAGTAACAGAATCGTATGCAATTTCCTATCCATTTGGAGATTGTCTGTTTGGAAATAGCTTTTCCTTCCCTTCCTGTTGCATAGGCTACGAAAAGTTGGTCAGTCTTTCTGCTATTTTTGTTCTGTCCAAGTAGTAGCGTAGCTGTCTATGTACATCCAAGGTATGCAGTATTCTTTCCCTCTGTTTTGTGGGTTGGGAAAGAAGGTAGGCAGGTGGATTGCCTGGTTTAAAGACACTCTGGATACCACCTTAGGCATAAATGTAGGATTAGTCCTCATGGACACTCTATCTTGGTGGAAGATTAGAAAGGGTTGCACTGCCATTAAGGCCTGTAATTCTGAAACCCTCCTTGCTGAAGTAATTGCCAGTAGGAAAGCAGTTTTCCATGACAGGTGTTGTAGGTCTGCTGTTGCTGCTGGTTCAAAAGGTGATAGTGTCAATTTTTCTAGCACAAAGTTCAAGTCCCAAGCTGGCAATGGTGGTTTCCTTGGAGGTTTTACATTCTTGATTCCTCTGAGGAACTGCCTGAGCAAAGGGTGTGAAAAAACAGGTGGATCAAAGCTGTATTCTGCTGAAATAGCTGATGCATGAATCTTGATGGAGGAGTAGGACAGGCCTGAATGAAGTAGTTCGCCAGATACTACAGAATGTTAGGCATATCTATGTTTGATACATCTTTTCCTCTTTCAGAACTCCAAATGACAAACCTTTTCCATTTCCCAGCATAATTCCTTCTAGTTGAAGGCCTGCGTGCTTCAAGAATAATGTCTTTAACTCTTTGTGAAAGTTCTGTATTAGCAGCTGCTATGTGATGTTCCATGCAGTCAGTTGCAGCGTTTTAGGTTTGGATGCATGGTGCTGAAGTTGTTCTGAGTTAGCATCAAAGGCATCAGGGAATTGGCCACATATTGTTCGAGACATGCTCCTCAGTAGTGGGTACCAATGCTGTCTTGGCCAGTTTGGAGCTATCAGGATTATCCTTGGACATTCCTCCTTGATTTTTAGTAGTACTTTGTGTATCAAGGGAAGAGGTGGGAATGCATATGCTGTTAGGCCTTTCCAGCTGAAGGAGAGCGAGTCCACTTTCCATGCTAGTGGGTGGAATGTCCTTGTGCAGAATTTTTTGAGCTGGTGATTGAGAGGTGATGCGAATAGGTCTATCTGAGGCATTCCCCATTTCTTCGAGATGGTCTTGAAGATATCCGGGTGCAGCTGCCATTCGTGGGCATCCGATGTGGTCCTGCTTAACATATCTGCTAGAGAGTTTTCTTTTCCTGGCACAAATATTGCCTGTAACTGGATGTTGTAGCTGAGTGCCAGGGTCCACAGCTCCAAAGTCATTCTGCATAGGGGGTAAGAATGAGTGCCTCCCTGTTTGTTGATGTACCACATGACTGTGGTGTTGTCTGTCCTTATCATCAAGTGGTCCTCCTTGAGAAATGGTCTGAACTTTTGGATTGCCAGTTTTACTGCCAGCATTTCTTTTAGGTTGATGTGCAGGTGAAGTTGGTCCTGTGTCCACAATCCTTGCGCATTTGTCCAGCATATCGCCCCATCCTAGGTCTGAAGCATCTGTTGTGATGGTCTGGCTTGCTTGACCCTTGCGAAAGGGCAGGCCTGGGTTTGACTGGCATGCCTGAGCCCACCATAGGAACTCCTGTTTTAAGCATGGTATTAGTGAGATTTCCGTTTCTAGGCTGTGTCTGTGTTGGGACCATAAATTCTTTAGGTACCACTGTAGTTTTCTCATATGTAGTCTGGCAAATGGAACCAAGATTATGCATGATGCCATGAAACCCAAGGCCTGCAGTACCTTTCTTGCTGTTAACTTGTTCAGTTTTGTTAGTGCCAAGAAGTAAAGAGGGAGTTCTTTTTTTTCTGTAGTTAGGAATGCCATTTGTCTTACTGTGTCCAATTCCGCTCCCAGGAAAGTCCTTGTCTGGGATGGTATCAGTCTTGACTTTTGTAAATTGACTGTGTATCCCAGTGCTTGAAGCAAGTAAATGACCCTTTGTAAATCTGTTGTCAGCTTGCTTTTGTTGTCTCCTTGTATCAGGCAGTCGTCCAGGTATGGATAAATTTGAATTCCCTGTAGTCTGCAAGTGGCGATTACTGATGCCAGGCATTTTGTGAATACTCTGGGCAGTAGATAAGCCAAAGGGCAATGCTGAGAATTGATAGTGCTCTGATCCTGCAAGAAATCTGAGGTATCTTCTGCAGATTGGTCGAATGGGGACGTGCAGGTATGCCTCCTTGAGATCTAGAGTTACCAGCCAACACTCCTTGCCCAGCATGGGAAGAAGTTGCTGTAGGGTCAGCATTTTGAATTTTGGGACAATGATGTAAGTATTCAGGGTGGACAGGTCTAGAATTGGTCTCCAACTTTTTCCTTTCTTGGAACTAGGAATAGTCTGGAGTAGAACCCCTTTCCTTGCTCTGCTGTTGGCACTTTCTCCACAGCTCTCATGTTTGCTAACTCCATTATCTGTTGTAGAGCCTCTGTCTTTTGATTTGGAGGTAGATTTGGCATTCCTCTTTGTCTGGTAAAGTGTGGAAGTGGAACCGGTAACCTTGATCTATGGTTCGTAAAATCCACTTGTCCTTTGTTATGTGGTGCCAGTTTTTTGAAAATAAGGTTAGCTTTCCGCCAAGAGGAGCTGCTATTTGTTCCCTGGTAGGCGGGTTTAGGATTAAGTCACTGTGGTTGTGTTGATGTAGTGGCAGGTGTGGAGTCTGTGCCTCTGTTGTTACCTTGCCACTGTCGTCCTCTGTAGGCACCTCCTCTGGATTGGTTTCTGCCTCTGGAACGTCTATTCCTGCCCCTTTGAGGTCTTGTGGAGTCAGGAAAGGACCAATTTTGGCAGGCCAGTTCCTGCTAAACCTTGGGGGTTGAACCTGCAAGAAATCTTTAACTGTCTGGACTGATTTTGCCTTTTCTTCCATTTTCTTCATAACCTGCTGGGCAGGTGTACCAAACAAACTTGTTTTATCCATAGGAGCATCTAGCAATTTAGATTTAACATGATCCGGTAAAGCTTGCTCCTTTAGCCATGCATGCCTTCTAATTACAGTGCCAGTCATGGCTGATCTAAATGAAGCCTCCAGTGCATCATAGCCACATTTTAAAGAATGGTTACTAACTTGCTGTATGTTATTTACCATTTCTAATACATATTTCTTATCAAGAGATTCATCAGTGGTTAGTTTTTAAGTTAACTGATCAAGCATAAACTCTTGGTATTGTATCATGTGAAACTGACAGTTTAAAGCTCTAGCTGAGAGAGTGGCTGAAGTGTAAACCTTTTTACCCCATCTGTCTAATGACCTTGCTTCCCTTTCAGAAGGAACAGGGTTTTTAGCTATGGTCGCGGCTACTGCCTTGGGACCCTGGGAAATAGTTTCGGGTCTGCAAGAGGGGCCTTGTAAAGGTGGTGATGAGTATCTGGCACCCTGTAAAATCTGTCTGGTTTGGCAGGGGCTGGGGGTAAAGAATCTGGAGCGGAGCAGACATCATTGAAAGCATCATCCACCACAGAGAGAACAGGAGGTATAGCTAAGGGCCTGTGCTGTGGAAGGTGCAAAAGGTCCTAAGTCTTTTCCTGGAGTCTGAAAAATCCTGTTGCTGCCATTGGAACTGTTCTCGCATGGCATGCAAGGTTTCCCCAAAGGAGGATTCTTCTGGTGGGGAAGCAGCTGGAATGGATTCTTCAGCATCAGAATCTTCAAAATTGGAGAAAGGAGCCTCTGGCTGGTCAGTTATGTCTGATTCATCAGCAGAATCATCAGAGGACACTGGCTCATGGGGCTCTGCCCTAGGTCTCTTCTCTGGGGCTGAGAGGCCCTGTCTGGGTGAGATTGAGATCCTCTAATTAATGAAATTAAATCTTCTGCCAAAGTAAGCATTTGAGAACTGGAAGAGGGCCTGGTTGAGGGGGGTTTAACAGGCACTGTTTTAGTAGTCTTGGCTGCTTTAGCCCTGGCGAAGGCCTTAATGGACATGGCTGCTGGAGGCCTAGCAGCACCACGTGCTGGGGTAGAGACATCCAAGGGAATGGTGTCTGATAAGTCAGTGGTAAGCACCGTAGTGGGTAAAATTTCTGAGGCCGATTCAAGAGTGTTAGCAGGGACCTCAGTTGTACAGATAGATTCAGCTGTATTTTGATCAGTTTTCTCGGTTTGGGCCGAAACGGAGACACTCGCGATTTGCTTAAGCATGGTTTGGGGGGAAACCGCGGACCGCGAGTGTCGGTCTTTTTCTTTGCCTTTTATGGCAGAATGCGTAGTCGGAGGATCCGACGGCATAATGTACGCAAAATCAGAACCGAAAAACTGTTCTGCAAACTCCGACCGACGCCTAAGCGTTCGTCGGTTGAAAGAAGCACAGGACGAACAGGCTGCTACGTCGTGGGCTGGGCCTAAGCAAGGCAGGCAGTAAGAGTGGAAATCTTTATGAGGTATTTGTTTCCCACAGGTTAAACAATTATTAACTTTTTCTGACATCGGCTGAGGCAAGAAAGAGTCCCCAACGGGGTACTTAGCTTTAGAAGTCTTCGAAGTAGTATTCGGTAGAAGTAATCTCTGGATCCGACCGACCGGCACTTGCGAACAGCTTCTGCTTCGGGCGCCACGCGGCAAGAAAGACTGAAGAAAATGGCGTCGGCTGATGCTTTTATACACGAAGACCAACAGAGATGACGTCGGGTGAAGTGCGACATCAGCCGAAGCCGGACCCGGACTTTGGAATCCGGCCGACTGAAGGGCTGCCTGACGACAGGACAACCCCGGTTGTTATGACTGCAGATGCATCCATGAAGGACATCCAGGACTGCAATAATGAATACACTCTAACATCTACATTTATGGTAAGTGTACAACTCTGTATGATGTTCTTCGTGTTTCACTATTGCAGTCATTTCATTTGGGTAGATTCCCAAAGCTATGATTGGGAGGAAGAATTTAGATAGCATTAGGACCAGCTATAAGGCCCTGCAAGACTGCAGTGGCAAAGCCAGCTCTGGATTTAGAGAAAATTGGCAAATGATGATGCTTGGTGAAAGTATGTACAGAACTCCAGGTAGCAGCTTCTAGGATGTCCCTGGTAGGGACGCCTCTGAGAAAGGCTGTAGAGGAAGATGCAGCCCTGGTGGAGTGAGGTCTGATCCCCTGGGGGATAGGTTTTCCATGGTGCTTATAGCAGAAATGAATGCAATGGCCTATCCATTTAGAAATGGTTTGCTTTGAAATAGCCTTCCCCCTGCCCCTGCAGAAAATGCTACCAGCAGTTGTCCAGATTTCCTTTGAGGCTTAGTCCTGTCCAAGTAGAATCTGAGTTGTCTGTGCACATCTAAGGAATGCAGTATCCGTTCCCCTTTGTTCTGTGGATTGGGAAAGAAGGTTGGCAAATTAATGAACTGATTAAGAGCCACACTGGATACCACCTTGGGCATGAAGGATGGATTGTTTCTGAGGGACACCCTGTCTGCATGAAAGATGATGAAAGGCTCTACTGCCATAAGGGCCTGTAATTCTAATACCCTTCTAGCTGAAGTGATTGCTAAAAGGAAAGCGGTTTTCCAAGAAAGAAATCTTAAATCTGCAGTAGCAGCTGGCTCGAAAGGAGGTAGAGTGAGTTTCTCCAAAACAAAGTTAAGGTCCCAGGCTAGGGTTGGAGCTCTCCTGGGTGGCCTCAAATTTTTGGCCCCTCTGAGGAACTGCTTGAGCAGTGGATGAGAGAAGGGGGGGGGGGGTTCTGTGTTATAATGAGCTGAAATGGCTGAGGTGTGGATTTTAATGGAGGAAAAAGCCAGGCCCTTGTGAAGCATCTCAGTTAAGCATTGTAAAATCTGAGGTAAATTGGGAG